>NW_016820939.1:275214-299802 GCF_001698545.2 Rhinopithecus bieti | reverse complement strand
CAAAATATTTGAGTAGTATAGTTTGAAAACTCAAGATATATTTTTGCCTTTCCTGTCTTCACCCTTTCCTGAAAGGTAATCTTTGCGTTGCATTTTATACAAATTATTCAAAATAAAGCAGGGGAAACAAGAAACTTCACTGTGGAGAAAGAGACTATTTGCTGGTATTATGATTGAGTACAATTTAATAGAGTAAGGTATCATAAGAAAACCAAACAGCATAAGGAATTCAAGCTTGCAATAAATCTTAAAACAGAGATATCTCTCAATGGCATTTTCACCAAAACAAGGCAAATTAAACATAATTTTAAAATTATGGGATTTTATATATATTTTTTGAAAGATAGCCTTATCTCCTCAAAAAAAGTTACTAGTCACATAGGGGATAGAACAGCAAAACCGTTGGATTTGGTTAAACCTAAACATAAATTTTGTGGATGTCTCAACAAGAAAAGGAAAAACAGTGTTTCTTATTTTTCATTTTGCTTCAGTAGCAGACATTTGCCATTGAATTCCAATAGAAAAAAATATGCAGGTTTACTTTAGCCATTAACATGAGGTATAATGCAATAATAACAGAGAAACTAGTTGTAACTGGGTTTACAGCAGGTCTTCAGTTCACAAAGAACACAAGCTTGAACAAGCCATCATGAGTCACTTCATGAAGTGGTATCATAATAATATTACCATCAAGATTTCTAGGTGAATGGCCTCCGTGGACCCTAAAATGTCCCCATAAATGATCTGGTACAGCATATTACACATTTCCGGAAAGTTTTTTTTTTTTTCCTGAAAGTTTTATATCTAATTGCAAGTAATGCATACTCTAATTTCGTCAGGGTACCAACCTGTACATTTAGTTGCAACATGTCAAAATTATGTCAAAAATTCATGTTGTAGCAAAGAAGAAAGCAATAAAATAAATTCTCGCAGAGGCAATACAAACTTCTCAGAGTGAAAAAGTAATTCAACTTATCAATGTTGCTAAACAAGAAACATTTTCTGTTGAGAATGTTGAAACATTGATACTGATAGGAGAGAGAAATGAAGATGCCAACAACATGTTTATCTGTGAGCCATTTTGAAGCTCACACTAAATGTGTCTCTGATTTATTCTACGTCATTGGGCAGATCTCATACTAATCTCTTTTTGTCTCCATTTCCTCAACTATAAAGAGGGAATAATAATGCCAACCTGCCTAAGAGGGGTGTGGTGAGAATTAATCAAGGCCCATAAAGAGTTTTGAAGGCCAAAGATGAAAGACAGCACACTAAGTACAAAGCCTCCTCTTTAGCACTGAATTTGATGGAATATAAAAACTTGTCTATTGATGGAAAATTTCTCAAACATCAAATAAGAATATACTTTCTTGAATTGATGTGACTTAAATTTATGAATTTGTTCATAAATGTGTTTTATTTAGGTATCCTATATTTAATTTTTCAGCCTGGGCTAATAGAAGAAGAGAACACTAATTTGAAAATTAAAATTATGGCCAGTTAAAATTGAAAATATATATTTTAATTTACTTTTGTTTCACCTCTGTATGTCTTAGTAAACTAATCAGGTGGTTGTTTCAGAAGAACGACTGAGACTAGAATTGCTTCTTGGGTGTACATAAAAGAATAAACCATTTAATTTGTTGCAACTATTTAGCATCAATATACCAATGATTCAGTTTAGAATAAAGATATTATTAACTTCTACCTAAGTCAGGGCACTAAATGTGGAAAAGTATGTTTCTCTAAACTACCTAAATTTAGGAGCCAACAGAAGGAGTGTATATAAAAACAGAAATTTCATTTTCGGAAATATGACTCCTGTTGCACTCCCAATGCCATATTGAGTTTCTTGAGTGCTAACTGACTAATATGAAAACAGAAAATATGATGATGAGTCAGTCATCTCTACACTGTATATTAGGAAAAAATATTAATTGCCTACTTTGGCTGAAACTAAACAGTATTTTGGTGTCATTAAATACAACATCTAGTGCTGAGGAAATGAACAATTTACTCTTCAAAATATTATTAAATTTATCAGTAATTTGTAAATGATTACAACTAGAGCCAATAAGATTCTTGATATATTACTTCCTAATTGATTGCTCAGTTGGGCAAAATCTTGGATGACATAAATTAACAATGAAACTGTCGTGCCTTAGAGTTCTACTTTTCTTTGATTTTATAAAAATACACTAGTTTTTAGTGACTGTCAACAGTCTTTCTTTATGTCAGTACATGGGAACAATTCATTACTGATGTTTATTTTGCCTTGGGTTGGGCTGTAAAAGTACTCTATAATAACATAACTTGGGAGGTTGTTGTTTTATTATATCTTATACTGGTTGTGGTCAAGAAAAAGACAGACTGGGAAACAGGAAGCACTATATCTTTACAACATTTACCATTGCCATTTAACAAAAGATTTAGTTTCACTTCAGTTAGAATTTCACTAATGGTCCACTTCATATTTTTTTTTACTCATTTTTCTTTTATCCCAAATTTTGAATGTAAACATTAAATGTTAAGATTGATAGCCATGGAATTAACCAGCTTAATTTTGGTTAGAAGATGAATGATTCACTGCTTTCTTGTCTGAAAAGTAGGAAGAGCACTGTATTTAAAATGGCTCTGTCCCAGAGAGCAAACCTTATGGGTTTCACTGCCCAGCCCACTCAGAAAAATAAAACTTGGGGAAGTTACGACAGAATATAAACTGAGCATGGAATTGTAAGGACATCTTAGAACCTGTTTTCTTGCCAGTGCTATGAAAATGGTTCTCATTTTTCACATTATTAAATTTAAAATGTTAAGGATTTTAAGATTCTAGGGGATATTTTCCAAGTTATCATTTGGTTTAGTTACCCTTTTTCATCTAAGACTTGAAAGAGCTCCATAAATAAATAAACATATTTTGCTTTGTTCAGCATTTAATTCTTTTGCAATCACAGCTCTGTATTGTGTGAAACAAAAATATTTCTCTTTTCTCTGGTATTTGTTTTATGTATTATTTCTTTTAGTTGACAGAAATAACTGTTTTCTCCCCAGTGAGTGAATCCGCAATTAGTTTGCAGGTTCCTCTGCCTCAAGATGTTCTAAAAACATTTCTCTATTTGTGCTAAATATTACATAAAGGTAATTTTTTTTATTCCTTTAGGTGCACGGGTGTTATATTTTCATATGTCAAACAATAAATGAGTGAGGCTTATTACGATATCTAGAATTTAGTAAAAAAAAAAATAAAGCATTCCATTTAATAAAATTCAACAAAGATGTATTTTATTCGGAGAGATGTACTCCTTCCCAGGTAAAACATTCTGAATACATCTTTGTAGTTAGGGAACTTGATTTACTAGGGTACCTGATACAGATAACTCATATTTTCTCAAATTTCATCAACCTATGGATACAGAACAGGTTCTATTAAATTAAAAACATATATTACATTGCTAGCATGAATTGTTCTTATCCTTCTTCAGGAATTGTTTATTGCCCCTCATTTCCCACCTATTTCTGAAACAGCACAGAAGGTGTTTGGTCAGTTTGATTAAAGGACCAGATAAAATGCAATGGACTGTAAAATGTTATGACTCAAACCATTGAAATTCATACTCTAAATAGATTATAATCTTTACAGCTAAAAGTCATTCCTGAGGATCTTCAAATTAAACCACTTTATTAATGAGCTTCCTGATGTTATAAGGAATGGTGTGGATGGTAATATATTTATATCTAATCAAATGGTCACATTCTTTATTTTCCTGACTCTGAGGGATGCAAGAACAAATCATAGGTGCTCCTCAACCTTAATTTAGCTAATTGTTTCAATATTCTCCTTTACCCAATTTCTTACACTTTTAATAAGGAGCAAATTTAAAGTTGTTTTCTTTCCTATGCTATAGTTCATCATATTTACTTAAACAACCAAAATGAAGGTAGTCAAGGAAAGAAAGATTCAAATAATAAAATGTGTATACTATATAATATACAAAACATGCAGAATACCAGCATTTGGTTGCTCAAGAATTTA
The DNA here is from genome assembly GCF_001698545.2 of Rhinopithecus bieti. Classification (NCBI taxonomy): domain Eukaryota; kingdom Metazoa; phylum Chordata; class Mammalia; order Primates; family Cercopithecidae; genus Rhinopithecus; species Rhinopithecus bieti. The sequence goes on along the minus strand of NW_016820939.1, from coordinate 295,769 downwards.
TTTCAGGCTAAAGCATCCAGTGAATCTTGACTTGATATAAGAAATTAAGTTATTCAGCCAATAAGCATTTATTCAGCCATATTCAAGACATTCTGCTAGGCACCCCAGATTAAAAAAAACCTATGATCCCTACTTCTCTTTTTTTCAAGACAGAGTCTCTGTCACCCAGGCTGGAGTGCAATGGTGCGATCTTGGCTCACTGCAACCTCCGCCTCCTGGGTTCAAGAGATTCTCCTGCCTCAGCCTCCAGAGTAGCTGGGACTACAGGTGCGCACCACCACACTCGGCTAATTTTTGTGTTTTTAGTAGAGACAGGGTTTTACCATATTGGTCAGGCTGGTCTTGAGCTCCAGACCTCGTGATTCACCCACCTCGGCCTCCCAAAGTGCTGGGATTACAGGCATGAGCCACCGTGCCCGGCAGATCCCTACTTTTAAGGAACTTAGTTCAATGGAAAAGGCAAACACATGAATAAACAAATTGAATACACAGAAATAAGTGCTATTGTCAAGTCTAGGAAAATTAGGGATGGCTTGACAGAGAAGATGAACTTTGGATAGTCTTGAAGACAGAATGATAATTTGTTATATACAGAAGAGGAAGAAAGGGCATCTGAAGAAAAGAAGACAAAATGTGCAAAGGCATAGAGTTTTGAAACGATATGTGAGAAGTTCATTGTGGTTTGGAGCTTAGGGCTGTGGTAGGGAGTGGAAGGAAATGAAATTGGAACACTAAATTGGGGTTACATCATGAAGGGCATTGTACCCATACAAAAGAGCTTGGCTTTTATAGGACAGCTAGTGGAAAATCAGGGGAAATTGTTAAATAAAGGGGAGGGTGTAATCATATTTGCTTGGTAAGAAAATAATGATGTTAGGAATGTAAAAGATGGATTACAGGAGAGATTGATGGAGGAGGGACTAGATAGGACAATGTGTCAATAATTTAGGACAGAAATCGTAGGAGCCTAAACTGAATTAGTGGCTGAGGAAATAGGGAAGAATGGTCAGATTTTTTATACATTTCTGAAATAAAATTGACACAATTTGGGTGTGGGTGGTAAGAGGGACTCTGGATGAATTTTTTACTTGGGAAACTTGCGGACGTTGATTCCATTAACCTTGACGGGAAAGTTCGGAATATTTAGGAGTATAATTACTTCAGTCTTCTTTTTTAAAAAATGTATTAGGTTCAAGTGCCCTTGTGATAGACAAATTAACTAGCATTTGAAAAAGCTGGTCTGGAACTTGAAGATAGTTTAGAATTGGAGATACAGTCTTGGGAACTATAAGCAATAGCTTCTAGAATGTGAATGAAATAATATATCGAAAAATGTGGAACAAACCACCAAGGATGAAACCCGGGAAGAATCAGCATTTAAGAGAGTGTCCCTTATTTATTTTCAACCCATGCCTCATTTTGAAAATATAAAAATCTCAGCCCACCTATAATCATGTCAGTTCAAATCTTTCCCTTTAAAGGCCCATGACTACTCCCTCTTCCTGCCTTCTCCTCCCCTTTCGTTCTTTTAAGAATTTCTGTCACTGGACGTAGTGGAATGTGCCTATAATCCTAGGTACTTGGGAGGCTGAGGTAAGAGAGTCTCTTGAGCCTAAGAGTTTGAAGCCAGCCTGGACAACATAATAAGACTCTGTCTCTTAATTAAAAAAAAAAAAATTCTAATTTAAGAAGTAGTCTGAAGAGATGGAACCATTAAAGAAAACTGAGGGGCACTTAGAGAAGTAGAAGGAAAATAAGGGGTGGATGACATCCTGGAAAACAAGGTCATGTTAACATCACATCGCTACTCCAAACCCTGACCAAATCCTACAAATTGAATGTAGGCACTTCCTCTCCTCACATAACTGGGTAGAATGGGTGACTTGGATGTCTGTATTCAACAGAGCATCTAAGTTTGAGTCCTTCACCTCCCTTAAGTTCCCCCAGCACACCTGGAAGTGCACACATAGCTTTTGTTCCCCCTTGGGGACAGGGAGACCCTGACCCCACCTTCCTCTTTTAAGCAGCTGAGATCAGGGTAAAAGCAATGGTGGGAGGAATCTGGGGCTGTGTAAGGAGAGAGTGGCTTCATGTCAGCAAGCAAAGCATATTTTCTTTCCTCTCTGAGTGACCCAGAGGCTGTTCTTGGTACAACCAAAACTAATTTTCAAAGTTTTCAGATTATCCAAGCCCTCTCTCAGCTTTGGGTGCCCTTGATCCTTTCTCCTCCCTTCCAGAGGAGAGTGAACAACTAAAACACCGTTTAGATGATTTATTTCAATCTTATCTCTTGCTGCTCAGACTCTAGACATTCAAGAACAGGTAGAACAGTGGGAGACCCTCACTCTTCCTAACTGCCCTTGCCTACCACTACTAGGTATTTACTACTGGGTAAATACCTCCATGGGGAGTCATCTCATAAATTCTAACTCAGGCGTTATTCTTTCTCTTTCAAAAAGCCATGTCTGTCAGCATCCTATTTTTGTTGCCAAAAGCTTTCAAGTAAGCTGCCACAGTTTTATGGATGCCGGCAGAAGACATGAAGACTCCTGGGTCAGGAGGACTTAATTATTCATATGACAACAGGCAGCATGAACTTCATGTTCATACCTTTCATGCCCCCACAAGTCTCATGGATGTGATGTGTGGAAGCCCCGGTGAAAGCTGCACATGTAGTGGGTTAGTATCACTGCTGAGGGACCCTGAGCATAGGAAATCTTAATAAATCATCAGGGAGCTGCAAGCAAACCTATCTAAACTTTGCCTTGGAGGGAAACATTATCTTAATTATACTGGGCAGCAAACAAACCTGCCCTCAGCTCTAAAGAGAAACGCTCTCTTCTTCCAAAATTGTTCTCTATAAAAATATCCTTGAAAAAATAATCCAGAAAAAAAGCTAATACTTATTCTCACACAATGTGCAGAAATGCAAGAGACCCATAGAGGATTGTCTCCCCACAAGTAGGTTCCGCATATTCTTTCCTTTTTATTTTTTTTCTTTTCTTTTCCTTCCTTCCTTTTTCCCTTCCTTTTTCCCTCCCTTCCTTCCCTCCTTCCTTCCTTCCTTCCTTCGTCCCTCCCTCCCTCCCTTCCTTTTTCTCTTTGAGACAGGGTCTTGCTCTGTTCCTGAGCTGGAGTACAGTGGTGCAATCTTGGTTCACTGCAGCCTGCACCTCGTAGGCTCAAGCAATCCTCCCACCTTAGCCTCCTGAGTAGCTCAGACTACAGGGATGCACTTCCACACCTGGCTAATTTTTTTTTTTTTATTTTTTGTAAAGATGAGGTCTTTCTATGTTGCCCAGGTTGTTCTTGAATTCCTAAGCTCAAGAGATCCTCCTGCCTTGGCCTCCCAAAGTGCTGGGATTACAGGCAAGAGTTACCTCTTTCTCCCTCTCTTAACTGGCCCCCTTTTATATTTTTTATTTTCTCATCTTTGTTTCTTTTTAAAATATAATTTAATCCATTCAAATTATTTTTAATAATAGGCATTCTCTAATAAAAAAAATCAGAAATAGGCCGGGCGCGGTGGCTCAAGCCTGTAATCCCAGCACTTTGGGAGGCCGAGACGGGCGGATCACGAGGTCAGGAGATCGAGACCATCCTGGCTAACATGGTGAAACCCCGTCTCTACTAAAAATACAAAAAGCTAGCCGGGCGACGTGGCGGGCGCCTGTAGTCCCAGCTACTCGGAAGGCTGAGGCAGGAAAATGGCGTGAACCCGGGAGGCGGAGCTGGCAGTGAGCTGAGATCTGGCCACTGCACTCCAGCCTGGGCGGCAGAGCGAGACACCATCTCAAAAAAAAAAAAAAAAAAAAAAAAAAAAAAAAAAAAAAAAAAAAAAAAAAAAAAAAATTCAGAAATAAATATCTACCTTTAATCCTATGAAAATAGAATTCAGGTTCAGACTGTTATGGCAACAAATAGTTACAAGAAAATATTTACAAAAAAGAAAACTCATGACTGGGTGTGGTGGCTTACGTCTGTAATCCCAGCTCTTTGGGAGGCTGAGGCAGGTGGATCACTTGACGTCAGGTGTTCGAGATCAGCCAGGCCAACATGGGGAAGCCTTGTCTCTACTAAAAATACAAAAATTAGCCAGGCGTGATGGTGCACTCCTGTGATCCCAGCTACTGGAGAGGTTGAGGCAGGAGAATCACTTGAACCTGGGAAGCGGAGGTTGCATGACCCAAGATTGCAGTACTGTACTCCAATCTGGGCAATAGAGCAAGACTCCATCTTGAAAAGAAAGAAAGAGAGAAAGAGAAAGAGAACAAGAGAGCAAGAAAGCAAGCAAGGAAGGAAACTCATGTTATTCTTTGAAGAGTATACTTTATCAGCTTTAATGAAAATTCACAATCAGGAATGATCTTGACAAAATTTTACTCACTGGTTATGATTAGTTAAAATTATGCGTCGAATAAAAGCAATTCCTAAAATCACAGCCAAAATTCTTTCATCTCATTTTGCCTAGTTAGAAAATTCATAAGCAAAAGCAAAACAAAATTTAAAAACTTGACATTACTGCATTCAGCATATATGATGTGATCATTAAATAGTAGAAAACACACATTTCTTTAAAGTAATGTAAATGAAGTAGTTTCATTTAAGAGGCTAACACATATACATAGGCAGTTTGGTTAACTACCCATCCTTTTTACTATAAATATTAAAGAGTGAGGTCAGACTATACAAATTGCCACAAATCTGGATGTCTGTAGTGCACTATGGGTGGCATTATTGTGTTCACAGGGTTCTTCTCTATTTTCAGGCAAACAAGAGGATTTTACTTATCTGTCTCCTTGAAGTTAGACTAGCTTTAGCTCATGAAATGTGTGCCCAAGTGATGTATGTCACTTTCAGAAGAATGCATTTATTACCAATGTTTACTTGCCCAGACTATTCTTCCCCTGCCAGGGTTCTTGTGGAAACATGTGCTGATGAGGAGGTGCCATAATACCAAAGTAGCCTAGAAGGTGGACCAACGCACAGAGGAATATGAGCCTTAAGGGACTTTATGTGAACAAGAATTAAATTTTGGTTAAGCCCATGACATTTGGAGGTTTTTTTGTATGTGTATTTTGTATTTACTTATTTATTTGTTTTGAGACAGAGTCTTGCTGTGTTGCCCAGGCTGGGGTGCAATGGCGTGATCTTGGCTTACTGCAACCTCTGCCTCCCAGGTTCAAGTGATTCTCGTGCCTCAGCCGCCTGAGTAGCTGGGATTTCAGGCATGCACCACCACACCTGACTAATTTTTGTATTTTTAGTAGAGACGGCATTTCAACATGTTGCCCAGGCTGGTCTCGAACTCTTAACCTCAAGTGATCTTCCCTCCTCAACCTCCCAAAGTGCTGGGATTACAGGCATGAGCCACTGTGCCTGGCCTGGAGTTTTTTTTTTTTTTTTTTTTTTTTTTTTTTTTTTTTTTTTTTTTTTTTTCTGAAGCTCTGCTTAGCCGATCCTGGTTAATATAATGGTGCTGCTACAGCTTTTTAATTCTGTTGCAAACTGAATGCCAAATTAGCCCTGTGGATCTAGCACACCAAAAATATACAACTGTTCATTGTCATACTTTAAGGCCATTGAATCTCCCTGTGAGATCCAGAGTCCTCGGGGAGTATGGCTAGTAGTTCTATATATATGTGTTTCCATGTCCTGAATGAAGTAGTTCACTCTTGGGTACAGGCCCTGAAGGTTTGAGAGAAAGACGTCTCTTAATATAAATTTGCATGGAGAAGTTTCTTGTCTTTGAAGCAGATGGTAAATCTATACACCTGGAAGTCATGGTTACTTGAAAACTATCCTTGAAAGGTATCGATACATAACAACTTATAAATCACTTGTAAGGTTTATTTTCTGCTCTGAAAAATTCCTAGAAACCTGACTTTTAAGGTATAATGTGACTTATGTTGTCTTTCTCCTTTCCTTTCCTCCCTTATTTTTTTGTTGTTGTTTATTCTTAGAAATAGGGCCTTGAGCTGTCACCCAGGCTGGAGTACAATGGCACAATCATAGCTCACTATAACCTCAAACTCCTGATCCTCACACCTTGGCCTCCTAAAGTGTTGGGATTAAAGGCATGAACCACCGTGCCTGGCCTAACATGCTCTTCATTAATGGGAAAGTATGTTTAGGGAAATTATTTTGTTTCAATAAACAGCCTAAGTGTTTATAAAGTCTACAGCAGTGTACAGTAATGCCCTAGGCCTTCACATTTACTCACCACTCACTCACTGACTCACTCAGAGCAACTTCCAGTCCTATAAGCTCCATTCATGGTAAGTGCCCAATACAGGTATACCCTTTTTTATCTTTTTGTATGGTGTTTTTACTGTATCTTTTCTATGTTTAGATACACAACTACCTATCATTGTGTAACGATTCCCTACCATATTCAGTTAACATACTGTACAGGTTTGTAGTGTAGGAGCAATGGACTATACCATACAGCCTAGGTGTATAGTGGTTTATACCATTTGGATTTGTGTAAGTACTCTATGATGTTCAGACAGGGACAAATTGTTTAATAATGCATTTGGAAGGATATATCCCTGTCATTAAGTGATGCCGGATTGTATTTTGAATACTTTATTTTTAATAATTGAAACTTTGGATAATTTCTATCACAATGGTAAGATATGGTTAAAATTACAGTTTTATTTTATTTGATGTTTAATAATATATTTATAAGCTTTTATATTTTACATATATTAAATATTTTACTGGCCTTTTAAAATTAAAATACTACATTAATATTGGTATTTTAGTATTCCATGAAATAAACAGTGGATTATTAGTAATATTTTCATTTTGCTCTAGAATGGAAATCACTAAATCATAACAGTGAAAACATATATTTAATTGGGCCTCATAGTGTTACAAAAATATAAAGGCATTTTAAAGGAAACACATCTATTCAGAATGTGTTTTTTAGCCTTTACATATCAGAGAGCTATATAAGATGTCCTTCTAAGCTGTCTCATTGCTCATAGTGTGCAAGTTGTGGTCTAGTGGACTCTCAAAATCACTAGGGTCAGAGTGGTACTGAGAGTACCTGTATTAGTCTGTTCTCACACTGCTATGAAGAAGCACTTGAGACAGTGTAATTTATAAAGAAAAGAGGTTTAATTGGCTCATGGTTCCATGGGCTATACAGGAAGCATGATGGCTTCTAGGGAGGCCTCAGGAAACTTCCAGTCATGGTGGAAGGCAAAGGGGAAGCAAGCATGTCTTACATGGCTGGAGCAGTAGGAAGAGAAAGAGAGAGAGGGAGGACGTGTTACACGCTTTTAAACAACCAGATCTTGTGAGAACTCTATCACAAGAACAACACTAGGAGGATGGTGATAAACCATTAGAAACCACCCCAATGATCCAGTCACCTCCCACCAGACCCCACCTCCAGCCCTAGAGATTACAATTCAACACGAAATTTAATGGTGCAGAGATGCAAACCATATCAGTATCTACTAGCACTACTAGAAAAGCAGAGGATAACTAGTCTTCTGACTTCAATAATCAGCCTCTCCCTTTTGAACTTTTTTAATTTTAATTTTAATTAATTAATTTTTTTTAGACGGAGTCTCGCTCTGTTGCCCAGGCTGGAGTGCAGCCGCGTGATCTTGGTTCATTGCAAGCTCCGCCTCCTGGGTTCACGCCATTCTCCTGCCTCAGCCTCCCGAGTAGCTGGGACTACAGGCGCCCGCCACCACGCCCGGCTATTTTTTTGTATTTTTAGTAGAGACGGGGTTTCACCCTGTTAGCCAGGGTGGTCTTGATCTCCTGACCTCGTGATCCGCCCACCCCGGCCTCCCAAAGTGGGGATTACAGGCATGACCCAGCCACCGCGCCCAACCCCTTTTTAACTTTCACAGTGAGAGTTTACATTTCACAGTGAGAGTTTACATTTACATTTGGAGTTTATACTAAGACATTTTGTCTTCGTGCCTAAGTATATCCAAGTGGAATAAGCACGAATCTCACATTTTAAAAAATTAGCCATGCATTAGACATACCTATCATTCTTCCTGATATTGTTAAAGCAAACCACGGAACAACACTGGCTACAGAATTTTCAGGGCTCAGTCCAAAATAAAATGCAGGGCTCCTTGTTCAAAATTACTAGGGGCCAGGTGCAGTGGCTCACGCCTGTAATCCCAGCACTTTGTAATCCCCCTCCAAACATTGCATGAAACCCTTTCAAATCTGATCTTAATTTTAAAATAGGGCTAGCTTCATGGGCATATGACTTGTGCAGTCACATAGGACCTATACTCAGAAGGGCCCCTTGCTTGGTTTAATGCCATTTTTGCCACCTTGAAATTTTTCCTTCTCCTTCCTCATCCCCTTCTCTTCCTTTTTTTTTTTTTGGAGTTTCGCTCTTGTACCCCAGGCTGGAATGTAATGGCGCGATCTCGGCGCACTGCAACCTCCGCTTCCCGGGTTCAAGCGATTCGCCTGCCTCAGCTTCCTGAGTAGCTGGGATTACAGGCATACGCCACTATGATCTGCTAATTTTTTTTTGTTTGTTTGTTTGTTTGTATTTTTGGTAGAGATGGGGTTTCGCCATGTTCTCCAGTCTTGTCTCGAGCTCCTAACCTCAGGTGATCTGCCCGTCTTAGCCTCCCAAAGTGCTGGGATTACAAGCGTGAGCCCCCGCACCCAGCCGCCACCTTGAAATTCTTAGTAATTTTTTATTTTTATTTTTTATTTTTGGAGACAGAATCTTGCTCTGTTGCCCAGGCTGGAGTGCAATGGCGCCATCTCAGCTTACTGCAGCCTCTGCCTCCCAGGTTCAAACCATTCTCCTGCCTCAGCCTCCCGAGTAGCTGGGACTATAGGCGCCCTCCACCGTGCCCGGCTGAATTTTTTGTTGCCCAGGCTGGTCTTGAACTCCTGAGCTCAGGCAATCCGCCCGCCTCGGCCTCCCAAAGTGCTGGGATTACAGGCGTGAGCCACTGCACCTGGCCCCTAGTAATTTTTGAACAAGGAGCCCTGCATTTTTATTTTGGACTGAGCCCTGAAAATTCTGTAGCCAGTGTTGTTCCGTGGTTTGCTTTAACAATATCAGGAAGAATGATAGGTATGTCTAATGCATGGCTAATTTTTTAAAATGTGAGATTCGTGCTTATTCTACTTGGATATACTTAGGCACTAAGACAAAATGTCCCTGGGCAGAGTTGAAGTCACACAAGTATTTAAAGTGCTAAAACGTATTCCTTCTCTCCCTTAACACCTCTCTTCTCCTTCCTGTCCGTTAAGATCTTTATGCTACTTCTGGACTTCTCTCAGTCCTTCTCCCCGAAGTCCCACTATTTGCCCACTATGAAAAATACAATACACATGTATATTGTTCATTTAAAGACAATGCTATCAATACATGCCCCTTTTCCATTTCCTGCATCGTGCCATTGGAAAGCAACCTCAGAAGCTATTTTAGTAATTCTTCTGAGGTCTTTTCGTCACCGCCTTCACCACCATGGAAACGGTGTGGGTTTTTGAGAAAGTTCTCAGAAGAGAGCACACCTGCCTCAGGCTTCTCCCATCCTCACTAAAATGCCCTCTTAATTCTGTCTTACCAAAGATCCTCTCCCCGCCCCGGATGAGGGGAAAGAAAGAAATGACAAAAAAGATGAAGTATCACATTTTTTCATGCACTCATTCTTCAGACTCAATCCTTTAACCTGATACATTGATTCTACCTTTGAACATTTTCATGTAAACAAGTCCTTGCACTCATTTCAAAACCCTGACTCCTTGGCCATCCATGCCTTGTCATGTGTGCTTAGCCTTATATTGATACACACATGGGCCTTGTTGATACACACATGAGCCATGTGACACTATTTGGCTCCTTTATTATCCAATATCTTCATATTTTGTAGTAGAAAAAATAACACAGAAACATGGCCATGCCATTGCTTTCTTCCCTCCTCTCTTCTTTCCTTCTTGCCTTCCCTCCCTTCCTCTCTTTCTCCCTTCCATTTCAAACTTCTCCTTTGGAAGGAAGTCTGAAGATTTTGTTCCCTGTTGAAATAGTGAGAAAAAAAAAAAAAGAAGAAGGATATTACGAGTTGTGTGTGCAACCATGAAGCTGCTATGTCAGCAAAAGCCCTTTGTTCACCACAGGAAGCAATCTGATCATAACAACTTCCTTTCAATATTCAATACAACTATTGTTCCTGAAGCTTATCAGATAGACATACTAACAGAAGTCCGCATTGGCAACAAAATATAAATGATATTTTCTGTAATCAATAAACTATACTTCTCTAAAAGTGACTCTATTTAGTTTTTTAAAATTTTCTCTGTTTATTAAATTAGCATGTATTGCTCACTAATTTTGGTGAAAGATTTGAAAGTGGAGATTGTAAACAGGTGACACTTTGATTTGTTGAATTGAAGCTGCATTTGTGACTTGAAGCAACTGACAAGAAAGAGAGAGAAATGACTATTTAGATGTTTGTGGCTTCCTACACTGCTGCATTTCCAGTAAGAATAGTATGTAGGCAGTAACTATAATGGATCTGTAATGTCAGCTTCATCTGCAGAGTCAGCATTGTTTTATTCCCCCAAAAAAGTTTTTTTGAAACCACAAATCATGTTGATGCTCTTTTGTTTTAATTTGAGGGATTTTTATCCTTTCTATGTTATCTCCTGCTCCCCTACTTCACATTAGAAAATTATTTTCTGCTTAGGGATTATGCTAGTAAGCACCAGAAAGACAATCCATCACCTCTTGGGTTAAGAATAATGACTTAATCTCTTGAAGAATAAAAACCTGTCTCTGGCATTCTTTGTGGGTAATAACCTTCTTATTGGAATTTCTCAACCCTTCCCACATTCTCCATTCTCTCCCTCCACATGAGCAACACTATATTGGACAAAGAGACAAATCACCGTTTCTCCTTTTTTGCTTTTCTTCAGTCTTAGTTTAAATGACATTTCTACTGAAGGGATCCAGAATATACCCAGTATGCAGAGTCATTAAACTTTCTCACTGCTAGTTACGGTGAGGTTTTGTTGTTGTTGTTGTTGTTGTTGTTGTTGTTGTTGTTTTTTAGTGGAATGACTTTTTCTTCCAGTGTTTTCTGTTCTCCTTTCCCGTCTTCACTTTGTGACTCACTGTATCTCTTCAGATCCCATCTTGAAACATTCCTGTTCCTGTTTTCTTTGGACCCAGCTTGACTCCCACACAGTCGAATTCCCTTTACACTCCTCTTCATGTACTTGCCAAGATTGCAAATGTGTTTAATTGTATCTTTTCTGCATTCAAATTTCAGTTCTTCTCTTTTTTGTGTTTAAAACATTCAAGCTTTTCTTAGAATAGATTACCCAGTCTGTTCCATTCTGCTTTTTTCTCATAGGTTAGAAATAAAGATAAACAGAATAAAGGACAGTAGATTTTTACGACACAGAGCGAAAAGGTTTAGGGCTCACATTTTCCTTAGAGCCCTGTGAGTTACGTGCCTCTTCAGCCATCGTGTAGTCTCAGGGTATGTGTCACTCTGGTGTATGGAAAATTTTGTTCCCAACAAGCCAGGGAGGATTTTTAGACATCATATACTACAGGGAGAGGAAGAAGATTCCCAGAGGAAGTTGCGTGACATGGATACAAGAATGGAAGAAGAAAAAAAAATAGCTGAGAAATTGTTTGATAAGGTCATAGTTTGGAACATATGAAAAATTGCTAGTTTGGTCCCTGTTATTCCTATAGCTCAATTCCTGGTGTACTCTTCTCAATGCACCTACTTCTTTGGGTATCTAGGTCCCCCCACCTGGACGGATCAAGTATCTGGTGTAAAATATTGCACCACATCCCTTTAGCTTCCTTGGCTTTGCAGTTTCACAGATTGAAGCAGCAGTAATAAATTTGCCTTTCACTGGTTCTCTCTATACGTGAACCCTTCTTTGCCCTCTGAGGCTCTGATGACCAACTGCATGATGAGGCAGTGTGCTCAAGGTATCTCCCAGCATGATGGTATTTGGGTTCTTAGGCTGGATCTGGGGCTGATGCCAGCGATAAGCACTAGCTGCACTTTCATGCTGGTGACAGGCAATGCTAGTTTGTGAAGTGTCCCTTCAGACAGAGATTGCATGAAAAGAACATGAAAAACATTAGTGATATTGCTACGTTTCAGTCTCAAAAGCCAAGCAAACAGTGTCTGTAGTGTTCCCTTGACAGTTCTCTAAGACTTTGGCTAGCATACTGGGAAATTTTGTCTTGTCGTGCATATATCTGAGAAATGTTGAGAGTTGAAACCTGAGCTAGGATATGGTTGACAGGTCAATGACCTCTGTGATATCATAGGGAGTTTCTTTTTTTTTTTAGAGAGAGAGTCTCGCATTGCCCAGGCTAGAGTGCAGTGGCTATTCACAGGTGTGATCATGGATCACTTGAGGCCAAGAGCTCAAGGCTGTAGCATACACAGCCTTGAATTCTTGGCCTCAAGTGATCCCTGTCCCAGCCTCCTGAGTAGCGGGGACTACAGGTACACACCACTGTGTCCAGCTAGGGAGTTGAAGCCTTCATTTTACAGATAAAGAAATTTGGGGCTCTAGGAGGTTGAAAGACTTATTAAACATCACACAACGTGTTAGTGGCAGAGCCAGAGCTAAAACTCTGGTCTCCAGGCTCCTGGCCTAGTATTCTTTGCATTAACACACTGCCCTACAGTGCTTGTGCTTGCATCTGCTGGCTGGCCCAGGGTGCCAAGAGACAAAGGCCTATGACACGATATGCCTTTTTAATGTAATTGGACTTGTTAATGTTGTTTTTCTGGACATTATGGATAATACTTCTCTCTCTCAATATTCTGAACAAAATTACAATGCATACTCATTATGGAAAATAGAAAATTTGGAAACATAGAAGAAAATAACAATATTTTATAACTTGATTATCCAGATAGGATCACTATTAATATTTTATTTCTTTCTACTTTTTCCCCACCTGTGTGTGTGTGTGTGTGTGTGTGTGTGCTGGTGTATTCATGTGCATTTACAAAATTGGGATTATATATTTTGTATCAGCTGGGCTTCTTTAGTGCAAATAACAGAAACTGACCCAGTTACAAACTTAAGGAAGGAAAGGAATTTCTTGGCGGTCTACAGAATAAAAAAACACCCAGGCTTTGGAAGAATGGGACCCAGGAAGCTTCAGGGAGCTCTGTGGCAGAAACTCAGAGCTGTTTTTCTCAGAATAGAGAATAATTACTGGGTAGGCCAAAATAGCACTGTAGATAGATGTCCCAGCTTTGAAATTCACAATCATATCTTGGATGAGGATAGAGTTTCTTTAAATTTCTCAGTAACTGAATTTATTTTGTCACTAGTTAAGTGCAATTCTGTCTCTTCAAGGTTATTATCACATTTGAAGTTCAGCTTTCCTCTCGGGGCTGTTTTTCCCTCTCAAGATTTTTCCTTTCCACCCCTTTTTCTCCCCTTCCTGGTGGAGGTCTTTGGGAATAGAGAAAGCTCACACTAGCACCCTGCTGCTAGGAAGGCATATCTGGTCTTTGTGTGACTCTCCATTCCTTCCTGGCTGTGAAGTCTTGTTTACATGGATTTTGCCTGTGGGTTTGTTCTGGACACTGGGCAGTGCAGTGCAGAGCAATTACTCCCAGGAGTTTGGTTATCTTCTCCTGCTGCTGCTGAGAACCAACCGCCCCTGGCGTTAGTGTGGGGCCTCCCAAGTCTCTGCTGTATTCCTTCCCCTACTCCCTGCTTTCCCCAGAAGCCAGCTGCTGCATTGTTCCCAGATCTCTCCCATGCCCCTTTCAAGAAACCATGGGGGTTGTGGGGGCTGATAGGGTAGGAACCTCTCTCAGCCCCCACCCCACCCCAGTCCTGACTTAGTGCCATTCATACTCTTTGCAGCCACCCTGCATTATCAGTGGGCATTCTGAAAGTGGCTCCTTCCTGATTTCATGTAAGAAATCTAACAAAAGTACCACTGCTTTTGTTGTTCAAGATAGGGTCTTGCCATGTTGCCCAGGCTAGTCTCAAACTTCTGAGCTCAAGTGATCCTCCCACCTTGGCCTCCCAAAGTGCTAGGATTACAGGAGTGAGCCACCACACTCAACCAAAAGTACCTTCTTTTCTCATGTCAAGAAACCTATTTGGAAAGAGGCCAGTCCCGTCAGGGACTTTTCCTACATCTGACTTTCTTCTCTTTTTTACCTCTTTCTCCATGCTCTTCCCTGCAGCCCAGGAGGGGAATTTTTCTTCTTTCTTGCTATCAGGCAAGGATATATTAAGTACTGCATTATTTTTATTCTATGATTAACTTTTGTAATCTCTGTGCTCTAGTCTTCTAGATTCTGCATCAGTTTTCCAATCATGTTCATTTTTATTAATTCAAAAGAAAATCCTTCTCTTTCAATGACCCAGTTTGTTTGTTTGTTTATTTGTTTGAGACAGGGTCTCACTCTGTTGCCTAGGCTGGAGTGTGGTGATGTGATCCTGGCTCACTGCAACCTCCGCCTCCTGGGCTCAAGCGATCCTCCCACCTTAGCCCCCTGAGTAGTTGGGACCACAGGTGTGCGACACCATGCCCAGCTAATTTGTTGTATTTTTCATACAGACAGAGTTTTGCTATGTTGCCCAGGCTGGTCTAACTCCTGAGCTCAAGGGATCTGCCCAACTTGGCCTTCCAAAGTGCTAGCATTACAGGTGTGAGCTAACACACTGTGCATGGCCCAGTTCTTACATATCAAAGATGCTTTGCTTCAGGGTGATAATCCTGCTATGAGTTAAAACACATTTAAGCATGCAATGAATTTCTCCTCTCCTGAAGACAACGGCTCTGATTGACCCAATGGATGGATTCAATATTAATCTAATTGTTACAGGGCAACAGAAATAATTTGTGGAAAGGAGAAAACCCTTTAGTTAAAATTTTCCAATGACAGCTCCACATTCAATTTGATACCCTATGTTTTCTACTATCAAGAGAATTTTTTAATCCAGGGCTGCATCGGATTTGCTTAGTCATCCTACAACTCATTTAACCTTCCTCTGATGATTGAATATTTAGAACATTTTGAGATTTTATTATAATTAAGATTGTAACTAACATCCTTGGACACACATTTCTATATGCCTCTTATTCTATTTGACAAGCATTTTAGTGGGACAATTATTGGATCAGAAAGTTAAAATTTGAAAATATTCTTCATGTATGTTGCAAAACGGTTCCCAAAAAGCTTGTTCTCACATGTGCCGCAGCCAACAGTATAGGAGGGTGTGAGACTTGTTACACACTTGCTGACATTGAATAATGATTTAATCTTAGCCTCTTGCAGCCCTTATTAGTTTATGGGAACAGAAAGGGCATATATTAAAAACTACTAACTTCAATATTGCCATTTTCCCCTCTTGCTAGCTGATGTAAGACCTCTAATGCTTTTGGAAATTCTCACTAATCCCTGCGACCAAGGGTTTCTAAAAGCACCAGGGCTTTCATGCTTGTGCTTACACTCCAACCTCCCTCTGATTGACTTTGCCTCATCTAGTAGTTGAGATTTGGAGCTTCAGAGAGTTTTGTGAAAAGCGTAGGACGATGTCTTTTCTCCCAGTGTGTGACTCTAATAGGCCCGAAGCTGTGCTGGTGAGAGGTGAAGCCCGCTGGGCTTCTGGGTCGGGTGGGGACTTGGAGAACTTTCTGTCTAGCGAAAGGATTGTAAATGCACCAATCAAGCACTCTGTGTCTAGCGAAAGGTTTTGTAAAGGCACCATGCCAGGGCTCTGTTGTCCTAGCTATCAGGTAGGGGACTTTTTGGAGAACTTTTTTTCTTGTCTACCCCCCCCCCCTTTAAAGGATTGTAAAAGGCACAATCAGCCGACTCTGTTCCTAGCTAATGGGGTAGGGGACTTGGAGAGCTTTTCTTTCTAGCTACTTTTCTGTCTAGCTAAAAGATTGTAAATGCACCAGTCAGCACTCTGTGTCTAGCTAAAGGTTTGTAAATGCACCAATCAGCACTCTGTAAAACAGATCAATCAGCACTCTGTAAAGTGGACCAATCAGCTCTCTGTAAAATGGACCAATCAGCTCTTGTAAAATGGACCAATCAGCAGGATGTGAGTGGGGCCAGAAAAGGGAATAAAAGCAGGCCACCAGCACCAGCAAAGGGAACCCTGGTTTGTCTTTTTTGAGAGCATGGAAGGTTTGCTCTCTCGCCTCACAATAAACCTTGTTGCTGGTCATTCTTTTGATCCGTACTATCTTTATGAGCAGTAAAACTCATTGCAAAGGTCTGTAGCTTCACTCCTGAAACCAGCAAGACCATGAGCCTACCAGGAGGAATGAACAATTTGGACACCCCGCATATATGAGCTGTAATGCTCACTGCGAAGGTGTGGACGGGCTGCCTTTATGAGGTATAACACACACTGCCAAGGTCTGCAGCTTCACTCCTGAAGTCAGCGAGACCAGGAATCCACCAGAAGGAACAAAATCCGGACACACCATCTTTAAGAACAGTAACACTCACTGCGAGGTTCTGCGGCTTCATTCTTGAAGTCAGCAAGACCAAGAACCCACCAATTCCAGACACACTAGTATGTTCCAGTGCTTCAAAGTTGTTGATGAAATTGTTTCAGGTTTTTTTCTTTATCTTTTTTTTTCTGGTTGCCCTTTCTTTCCTCTGCAGGAGTTCAGTGAGGGAACTGGGCTAGAGAACAAATCTGAATGACACATCAGACTGCTAGGAGAACTCCTGTTTTCCTGGGCTAAGCTCATTATTTCTGATTTGTTCTTCAGAATATGTTCTTTTGCAAGAAGCTCTTCAGTTTGCATACAAATCGGTTTTTTGCAAGCCTACCTCATAACTATAACTGATGGGGATTGATTTTCGCTTAGACTCAGGCAGATGTGCCTATTACAGCATTTTTTAAAAAAGATTTTTAATTTGGTAAGTGAAAATATCTTGTAGGTTTTTAAATTTGCATTCCTGTACTATGAAGGAGACCAGGCATTTTTCTGTATATTTTAATTTGTTTATGAATTGTCTGGTTAAGTCCTTTGTCATTACCTCAAGATGTTTTAGCGTGAGATTTAAGAATATTAAATATATAAGCCCTTGAGCTATCACATTAGTTAGAAGTAGTTCCCCCTTTTTTGGTCATTTCATTTTTTTTTATATGTACGAAAGTTTAACATGGAGTACCTTGTTCATGGATAGGAACCGTGAATATTTTAAAGACAGCTCTACTCTCCAATTGGCTTATAGATGCAATGCAATTCTAATCAAAGTCTAAAAAGGTTCTATGTAAAACCCTACAAGTTTATTCTAAAATTTATATGGAACAGGAAAAGGCTAAAAGCATCCAAAATGCACTTAAAGAAAAAGCAAAACAGGGAGGTTTGTCTCCCAGAAATTAAGATTTACTGGGCTGGGTGCAGTGGCTCAGGGCTGGGTGAGGTGGCTCACGCCTGTAATCCCAGCACTTTGGGAGACCAAGGCGGGTGGATCACCTGAGGTCAGAAGTTTGAGACCAGCCTGACCAACATGGAGAAACTCCATCTCTGCTAAAAACACAAAATTAGTTAGGCATGGTGGCACATTCCTGTAATCCCAGCTACTGGAGAGGCTGACGCAGGAGAATTGCTTGAACCTGGGAGGCAGAGCCTGTGGTGAGCCAAGGTTGTGACACTGCACTCCAGCCTGGGCAACAATAGTGAAACTCTGTCTCAGAAAAAAAAAAAAAATAAGATTTATTATAAGGCTATAGTAATTAACACAATGTGGGATTTGCGTTGGGATAAAATACTTAGGTGGGAAAGGAGTGACTATTCAGTAAATGGTGCTGGATTAATTGATTACCTATATGCAAAAAAAAAAAAAAAGAATTATATTGCTGCACTAGTCCATTCATGAACATAGAGTCTGTGTGGATTAAAGACTAAACTGTGAAAGATAAAACTTTGAAACTTTTAGAACACAGGACACCATCTTTATGAATGAGGGGTGGGAAAAGATTTATAAAACAAGGCTCAGAAAGCACAAACCATAAAGAAAAAGATTAATTCAACCATATTAAGATTAATAATGGTCATTTATCAAAAGATACTGAAAAATAGTGGCCAGATAAGCCACAAAGGAGGTGATGACATTTTCCACACATAAATCTAGAAAGGAGTGGTTTGCAAAATAGGTAAAGAATCTCAAAAAGCAATATGCTACAAACACAAACAACCTAACAGAATAATAGGCAAGAGATAGAACCATAAATATTTCTCAGGGAGGTACCTTGAGACTTGAATCCCGATAGACTGGCTTCTCCGTCCTTTTGACATGCCACAATCAGATTTTGCATGCTCATTTTGCACATTTTCTGCCCCAGCTCTTGAATCAGCTGCTTCTCTAAGGAACCCTGGTTCCTTTGGGGAAGAATGATATTTAGAAACCATGATTTGTGTGCTGGGTGCAATTATTACTCTTGGGATATCACCGTTCTTTCTCTGTGAATAGAGCTAGGGGATATTTACATACTAACACTGAAAATCACTGCATTTGCACTGATATCTGTAGTTGCAACCTATCACCATGAAGTTCAGTCTCATTTTATTCCTGGATCTCATTATCCTTAGTACTTTTACATATTCAATTCTCTCATATGCACCACTCTGCCTTTGCCACCAGCATCACCTCTCACAACAAAGACTTCTTTATCTCACTTGGGCTCCAACATCCCCTGCAGGGCTACGATTGCTGGACGCCACTGTTTGCATTCCCTCTTCAGCCTACACAGGCTCCAACAACCTGAGTCAGGCCACCCTAATGCCTGCGTACCCTCCTCACCCTGCTCAGCTTCCAACATCTATGCTAGGTCTTTTCCTACGCAGATGCTCATCTTACCCTCGTCTTACCACCATGGGTTTCCCTATCCTGCTGCAAATACCATCCTATCCTACTTGTCTCTGTTGAAAGGCTTTATGACCAAATTGTTCTGGAAAAGAAGGAAAGAAAGAAGAAAGGCAAGAGCTACCTCTAAATCTTTATGGTTTCATTTTACTATTGTCTTTTAATCTATGGGAATGTGGTATGATTTAAAGATAATTTTACTTATATCAAATCATCCTAAATAATTCTTTATATTTCCATGTAAATATCTTTTTGATTAGTATAATGCACAATGTTGAAAAAATGACTGCTTTTATTTTTGAAGATACTAGTAGAAAGACAACCAGAGGAAAAAGAAAGCAAATTGTTTGAGATTATATCTACAACTAAAGGAAGAAAATAAAGCTGAATTTTCACAAGACCAAATTTTCTTTTAAGACAGTACTATAATGTCCCATTTGGAAAGTTTCAAAATTAAATAGTGAAAGCTATTCATTAAAATGTGAAGCCTCAGGATGAATAAATGTAATCGTGTCTGGGCTCTGTTACTGAATACATTAGTTGCACGTAGAGGATTGTTATACACATCTGTTTTCATCTAGAAAAATAAACAAAGAAGCCCTTTCTTACCCTTGGCTCCACTTCTTTGACTTATGTCAAGTAAAATTAAACTTTGAAAAGCAAAACTGTCCAAAGAAAGCATGAATTTATATGAGCATATTTACTGTTACAAGTATTATGCAAGAAACTGCTTGCTGAGTGTTCCAGAGGTTTTTTGGTGTAGACTATGCTTTTCTATGCAACACTAAATTATTTATTAGATAGTTGTTGCCTTGAGCCAGAATATCTCCCCATTTTTCCTACATCAATTGACTAGAAAGCCTCATAGTTGTCAATCTCTGGAGACAAGGGGAAATAAAATGTCCTATTACATTTCTTCCTTATTTCATTACTGTAGGCTCACTATGAACTTCTTCTGGGTTACATCTTATGGTTCTCTTGAGTCTACTTTATTCCCTAAGAGCACAGTGGCCATAGACTTGATAGGAATATTCTGGGATTATCTATCATATTTGATAAAATGTTTTGAGATGTCTTGTACCAGATTATAATGGACAAGCAAAACATTTTGAAATTTCAGCCCTGGGAATTTGGTAGATCAAATTCTTTTGGCTCAGCTTGTTTTTCATTTCTCCCCTTGAGGATTGTTTTACTACCAAAGTAAATTAAAGAGTATTTGGAGACATAGATATCTCAATGCATAAAAAGTACACTGGGCTGTGAGTCTGTATATAAAGGAGGAAAAAACAAAACACAAAAATAGTACACTCATTTAAATGTAGTCTTGGGCAGGGTGTGGTGTTTATGCCTCTAATCCCAGCACTTGGGGAGGCTGGGGCAGCATAGCAAGACACTGTTTCTAAAAAAAACAAAAAATTAGCAAGATGATTGCTTGAGCCCAGGAGTTCAAGGCTGCAGTGAGCTATGATGGCAACACCGCACTCCAGCTAGGATGAGAGAGTGATACCTTGTCTCAAAAAATATATATGTTCTTGGATTAATTAAGTATATTGTTAATGTGATAGAAGATAGTTAACTTAGGCTGTATCTTCATGTGATGCTTGAGTTGCCCATTTTGAATGAATTGTTAAAACTCTTCAGGCAGTAATTAGCTTGTATTATTTTCTGTAAATTTTTATTTTTTATTTA
>NW_016820939.1:264268-271691 GCF_001698545.2 Rhinopithecus bieti | reverse complement strand
TTGTTGTTGTTTAGCTGTGCCCTGTCCCCAGAGGTGGAGTCTACAGAGATAGGCAGGTTTCCTTGAGCTGCTGTGAGCTCCACCCAGTTGGAGCTTCCCAGCGGCTTTGTTTACCTACTTAAGCCTCAGCAATGGTGGGCGCCCCTCCCCCAGCCTCGCTGCTGCCTTGCGGTTAGATTGCAGACTGCTGTGTTAGCAATGAGGGAGGCTCTGTGGTCATGGTACCCTCCCGGCCAGGTGTGGGTATAATCTCCTGGTGTGCCCGTTTGCTTAAAGCACAGTATTGGGGTGGGAGTTACCCGATTTTCCAGGTGTTGTGTGTCTCAGTTCCCCTGGCTAGAAAAAGGGATTCCCTTCCCCCTTGTGCTTCCCAGGTGAGGCAATGCCTTGCCCTGCTGCAGCTCTCGCTGGTCGGGCTGTAGCAGCTGACCAGCACCGATTGTCTGGCACTCCCTAGTGAGATGACCCCAGTACCTCAGTTGGAAATGCAGAAATCACTGGTCTTCTGTGTCACTCGCGCTGGGAGTTGGAGAGTGGAGCTGTTCCTATTCGGCCATCTTGCTCCGCCCCCCCTCTGTAAATTTTGAAATGTTGTAAAGTCTTTCGGGAACTTGCTGGCTTTGTAGGAGAGTCTCAAGTGATCACTTCTCAGAAACAAATTTCATGGGGCCATTTCCATTCTCTTACCAACAAAACTCAAAATGGAGAAAGGACCTAAAAATCTGGATAGGAAAAGAATATTAAGCAATGTATATAGATGGACATGAATCTGTGGTGTTGGTTTTGTAAGTCCCAGGGTAGAAAAGTGACCTCTTCCCTGAGCAGGGTCAGACATTTTATCCTTTGTTTCTAAAGATGACTGGAGAAGGTATGAACTGGTCTATTAAAAATCAGCTATTTATTTATTTATTTATTTTCTTCTTGTTTTTGTTTTTGAGACAGAGTCTCGCTTTGTCACCCAGGCTGGAGTGCATTGGCACAATCTCAGCTCACTGCAACTTCCGCCTCCTGGGTTCAAGCAATTCTCCTGTCTCAGCCTCCTGAGTAGCTGGGATTATAGGCATGTGCCACTATGCCCGGCTAATTTTTGTACTTTTAGTGGAGACAGGTTTTCACCATGTTGGCCAGACTGGTCTCAAACTCCTGACCTCAGGTGATAGGCCTCCCTCAGTCTCCCAAGGTGCTGGGATTACAGACGTGAGTAGTGACTCATGGCCTGATTTTTGACTAATTTTAGATTTACAGAGAGATTGTAATGATAGGACATAGTTTCCATACACCACTCACTCTGTTTTTCTTAATGATAGTATCTCACAATACCATTGTGCATTTGTGAAAACTAACAGGCAACATTGGTACATCACTATTAATTAAACTTCAGACTTCATTCAGACTTCACTCATTTTTCTCTAATGTTTCTTTTCTCTTCCAAGATCCAACCTATGATAACACATTGCATCTAGTTGTTACGTAACAGCTTGTATGAAATGTTGGGAACTTAGGCAAACAGAAGAAAAATATAAAAAATACATTTATACTTAAAGAAATTCTGTGGTTAATTTTATAACTAAGTCTTTTCTGCATTGGTGTTATGATGATTCCTGAAAATGTCTAAGTGACATACTAGTTATATTTCAAAAAATGTGGCATGCATAGTCAAAGACACTGCAAAGAGTATAAAGACATATAAGACAGTGCCTCTGCCTTCTAGAGAGGTAAATAATATAAGAAAACATTATGTGGTGGAGAAGGCAAGTATTAATGAAGAGCCTTGGGAGCTGTAAGGGAGATAAATTTAGTGGTTATGGCAACAGGATCCCTGGGGAGGTAGAAGAGGGCTATGTCTTTGGCGGCACCAAGGGCTCATGATTCTAGGGAGAGTAATGGTGCTTCTGTGAGATGAGCAGGAAAATGGGGACATTGGAGGGGACTGGTTCCTCTCTTGTGAGAGAAACATGCTCACAATTCAGGAAGCAAATAAGGTTGAGTCCATGGGGCATGAAGTCCACGGAGGTGGGAAGTCCAACAGTGGGATAGTGAGTAGGAAGCAATATTTTAAGGAAATATGTTTGTTTAGTAACTGTTGGCTCCAAACCACTAATACACTTGATTTTAAGATAATACCATTCAGAGTCAGGCCACAAAGTATGGTCCCAGATACTTGGAAGACTAAGGTTGGAGAATCACTTGATCCTGGGAGGTCAAGACTGTAGTGAGAAAGACCAAAGGTACTTGCAGAGCAAATATTGTCTTAGGCTATCATAGTGGGGGAGATATTTAGCCCACTAGTTAGGAATATCAAAAGGATGGGTGCTGGTGGAGATCTCCATTTTGGTTTTCTACTGAACCCTCCATACTGTACTTTTCTGAGCAATTCATTTAAAATTTTTATTTCTTTATTTTATTGTGGTATATACATAACAAAACTTACCATTTTAATCTTTTTTAAGTACACAATTCATTGGCACTTAGTACATTCACATTGTTGTGTAATTATCACTGCTATCCATCTGCAGAACTTTTGCTTCATCCCATACTGAAACTCTGTACCCATTAAACAATAACTCCTAATTTCACCCCATTTTACCCCTAGTGTTTTACTTTCTCTCTCTATGTATCTGGTTACTCTAGGCACATTGTGTAAATGAAATCATACAATATCTTTCTTTTTGTATATGACCTATTTCACTTACCATAATGTCTTTAAGGTTCATCCATATCGTAGTGCTCTACTTATATTCCTTAAAGTAGTCACAGTCAAATTATGCTGAGGTTTTTTTTCTTTCCTGAGGCAGTTCATAGGCTAAGATAAATAGCAGGACACACAAAACACACATTGGAGGGGAAGAGTATGCAAAGTCATTAGTAGAGGTAGGATACTGAGGTAGCCAACACAAAGGCCCCAATCCCTTAGCTGCTGGAGGTAGAGCTGGAGATTGTAGACCAGGAAGGAAGGACCAAGCCACAAGACAGAGGCCACTGGTTTGAGGCTGGGATACTGGACTGGGATGGAGATGTCAGGCAGGAAGAACCTGGTAAACCTGTGGGCCCAAGAGTAGTAGTGCTTATGGAGGTTATTGCAGATTCAGAAAAGTGGAGGGAAAGACTCTCCAGTGAGTGATTCAGATAATTAGGAGGGAGAGGCCACTTGGCTCAGGTGCCAAGGAGGGAAAAGATAAGAGTTTGGTGGAAAGCAATAGACATAAGTAGAAAATGTTTATCTTTTCCTTTGCCTCAACTGTCATTAAGCTTGATTAGAATAGTTAGCACTCCTTGCCTTATAGTAGCTTGGGAAATGCCTCCATTTCCTAGGAGAATATAAACTACCCGAAGGTAGGACCATTTTAAAGATAGTGTCCCTTGTAGTGTGAAGCACAAAGTCTTAAGTTCTTTATTCCTCATCAAATATTCTTTGAATTGAATGGTAATTATATTAAGATATTTTTATGGGAGCATTTTTGCCATGGAGCTTTTAAAATTATATATATACACACACACACACACACACACACATATATACGTAATTAAAAAACTTTAGAGACAGAGGTCTCACTATGTTGTCCAGGCTGTCTTTGAACTCCTGGTCTCAAGCAATCCTTCTACCTCAGCTCCCTGAGTAGCTGGGATTACAGGTGCAAACCACTGTGCCCAGTGCCCGCCCTGGAGCTTCTTGTCTAAGACAATGGGACCCAGTTTGGAGATGAGTGGCTCCTCTCACCATTTCCTACTGGTAAGTGGGCTCTTTGGCTGAGGCTCCCTGGCCTAATGTCCAGCCTTCTTCTCTTGCCATGCAGCTCTACCCTCCCCCAATCCTGGATGCTTTATGTCAGGAGAAACCGTGGCTTGCCATCTGTGATAACTCCAAATCCTGTCCCCATTTCACATTGGACATGCTTCCCCTGGTGGTAACTTCCACCATCCCTTTCTACACTACATCTGCCAGGGGATTAGATTAATCCCCTCCAATCTACTTCACGTTTAAAAGCTGTTTAGTTACTGCCCTCTTGGTGAGGGAATCAGGGAGCTCACCCTTCAGAAACCAGTGCTTCCTCTTTCGTGCAGTGGGGCGAGGAAGAGATTCTTTATTCTTCATTGACAAGCTTATAGCAATAATAGTAGTATCAACAACTATAGCAAAATAACCCATAACAATGACAACCACCACCTCAAAACAACTCCAAGCCATCACCTTTTTCCTTATTAATTCATCTGGTTGTAGACCATGTATCCTCATTGAGGGGATGTGAGTGTATCCTCAGTGTGAGGGATCTTAAACATGATTATAATGTAATAGGCTCAGATAACATCAATTACTTTATGACTTGCTTAGGCAAAGACTGATGAACCTTAGGGTTTGATAAACGGAGTGGAATCTGGAGGAAAAGCAGCCAGTGAAGGAGAACTTTTTAGTAAATCCCCAGTGCTCTTCAATTTAAATGGTCTGGGTCATGTTGACATGTGTTGTTATGATGAAAAGGGATGTGCCAAGTGATAGTTAGCTTGGTGACCATGGAGCTCATCTGGCCCCCCACTTTTGTTACAATTTCTTCTGTGCTGGTCAGTTCCAGGTTTTGCATGGTTCAGATCTCATCATGGTGGCTAGGCAGCCCTGAGAAGTCCTACTGAAGTGGCCAGTCAGCTTCTCTAAGTAGTCTTCTCATCTCATTTACGCCCAAGTTCAAAAAAGACATTTCTGTTTATATGAAGATGACCAAAGGAAAAAGATGCATTTTCTTTTGGTAGATGCTTTGATCTGAATGTTTGTGTCTCCCCCAAATTCATTTGTTGAAACCCAGTCACCAATGTAGTGGAATTGGGAGGTTGGGCCTTTAAGAGGTGATTAGTTCATAAGGGCAGAGCCTTCAGGAATGGGATTAGTGTCCTTATAAAAAGAGGCCCCAGAGAGATTTCACCATGTGAGGATGCAGCAAGAAGGTATTTTTCGTGAACAAAGAAATGGGCCCTCATGAGACACCAAATCTACCGGTGCCTTGATCTTGGAGTCTCCAGCCTCCAGATCTGTGAGAAATAAATTTCTGTTGTTTTTAAGCCACCCAGTTTAATGTAAATTGTTATAGCAGCCTGAACAGACTAGGACAGTAGACTCCTGTTTTCCCATGGTGTGCTGTGGTACATATTGGTGACATGGGTAATTGTTTTACCTATGAAATCCAAATGTTTCACTCATCCATTCATTCTGCAGTAGATACTTATTAAAAGTCTGCTATGTGCTAGGCACTATTCTAAGTGTTGGAACTAGAAAAATGAATCCGATAGGCATGATTTCTGTCCATGGGGCTTATAGATTAACCCAAATCAGAAAATCCTAACCTTTCATTTAAATCTTTCTCTTTTATTGAGTTCTCACCCAAGGTTCTTAAATGTCAGGCTGCTTGTATTTAAATCTATGGTAGATTGCCTGGACATAGCCCTGAAGATTCTGATCAAGTGGATCTGGGATAGAGCCAGGAAGTCTGTACTTACAAAAAAAAAAAAAAGGAAAAACAAAACCAAAAGCCTTGAGTAGTTTAATATGCAGCTAGGTTTGGGAGCCAATATTAAAAAAAAATTCTAATTATTTAAAACTAAACTTGTGGATGTGTCTGAATCATATATGGATGATGGGAACTAAGCACATAGACAAACATTATAGGATGTCAAGTGGGAATTTTCCTTATGACGTGTAACTACTGCTAAGACCCAAATTGAGGAAAAAAGATACAATTTTTTCCATATTCTAAATTTGTAGAGTCATCAGAAGTTGGAATCAGCCATCCTTCTGCAGGGCTTTCTGGGATGCCCCTAGTTAGGGAACTGGCCCAACCACCCATCGCTGTTCCTGTCTCCCAGGGGAGGTTGGGGGAGAGGAAGTCAACCTCTTGGGGAGTATGTGGACAGACTCTATTCATTCTCTCAAGTCAAGTATGTGAGAGAGGGGAACTCGAGCAAATAACTTGAAAAGAAGCAAATAACATGAAAAGAAAAATAAACAGACATTTTGTTCCCTGGCTGTATGACCTTCTGAAGTAGTAGTCTTTGCTGATGTGCTTTATTTGCTACTGACATGTGAGAAAATAGAATGCAGTGGAGATGACATGAGTGGGGCCTTTCTAGGTGGAGGTGGGGGCTGGTGACAATGG
Source organism: Rhinopithecus bieti (assembly GCF_001698545.2). Lineage (NCBI taxonomy): Eukaryota > Metazoa > Chordata > Mammalia > Primates > Cercopithecidae > Rhinopithecus > Rhinopithecus bieti. Next base: position 265,551 of record NW_016820939.1, on the reverse strand, counting down.
CCTCCTCCTTCAAAATAGGGGTAAAGTCCTCACATGCCTGCAGACTTGAGAGTTGGTGCAGAGAATATGAGATTGGAAACCACAGATGTCCCAGGATTGATGCAGTGTCGGGGGCAATGAGGGGCTCACTTGTGGAGAATGCCGCCAAGCCTGCATCTGCCAAAGAAGGCAAACAGATCTTTCATGTAAGGGAAAGCTTAGAGCCACCTCTTGTCCTCATCAAGCCCAGAGACAATAGGCTAAACTAGTGGTTACCATCAACTGCGGAGAGCATAGCAACAGCTATGCAGAGATGCTCATACTTCCTTTTTCTTTTCTCCTTCCCCAAACCCGAGGGAGCTCACACCCAGAAGAAGGAAGAGTTTGGTGGTGGTGACAGAGAGTCAGAACTCTTCCCTTCACCCAACCCCACTTCCCTCACCCCACCAAACTCCTCAAACCTTTTAGTCTAAAACTGAAGGTCTAACCTCTTCTAGGTAATGGGACACATAGAGTTATGATTGAATATAAGATTGAAGTGTTTAAATGAATATGACTAAGTCTGAAATATCTGAATGAGAGTGTCCTAATAACCAAATTTGACTGAAAAGCACAAAATTAGGCAAGACATATTTGGGAGGTTACAATTCACCAGGAAAGTTTGGGGCATTTACTGAAAAAATAAAACCACTGTGTGTCTAAGTTGGGTGTGGTGGTGCATGCCTCTAGGCCCAGCTACTTGGGAGGCTGAAGCAGAAGGATCACCTGAGGCCAGGAGTTTGAGGTTTCAGTGTGCTATGATCACTCCTGTGAATAGCTATAGATAGTTATAGCACTTAAGCCTGGGCAACATAGTAAGACCAATAAACAAACAAAGAACCCCCTCAAAATATTGTGTGTTCATAATGAGTTGAGATGCCTTAGTAGACTTAAAATATTTAAAGGATTAAAAATAATTATAGGCCGGGCATGGTGGCTCACGCCTGTAATCCCAACACTTTGGGAGGCTGGGACGGGTGGATCACGAGGTCAGGAGATCGAGACCATCCTGGCTAACACAGTGAAACCCCGTCTCTACCGAAAATACAAAAAATTAGCCGGGCGTGGGGTGGGCACCTATAGTCCCAGCTACTGGGGAGACTGAGGCAGGAGAATGGCATGAACTTGGGAGGCAGAGCTTTCAGTGAGCCAAGATCACAACACTGCACTCCAGCCTGGGCAACAGAGCAAGACTCCGTCTCAAAAAAAAAAAAAAATTATATGTGCACATATTACAGAATTCAAAATACATAGAAGGATAAAAA
>NW_016820939.1:259822-264132 GCF_001698545.2 Rhinopithecus bieti | reverse complement strand
CGCGGCGGGCCTGCGTGCCGCGGGCGGCAGCGAGACGGGGACGGCGCTCCCCGCCCCCGCTGGGTGGCCCCGACGTTCGGGCAGCGAGCGAGAGGCGGACCGCGGTGCCCGGCCCAGGGAACAGTCGTGGCATGGTGGCTCACGCCTGTAATCCCAACACTTTGGGAGGCTGGGACGGGTGGATCACGAGGTCAGGAGATCGAGACCATCCTGGCTAACACAGTGAAACCCCGTCTCTACCGAAAATACAAAAAATTAGCCGGGCGTGGGGTGGGCACCTATAGTCCCAGCTACTGGGGAGACTGAGGCAGGAGAATGGCATGAACTTGGGAGGCAGAGCTTTCAGTGAGCCAAGATCACAACACTGCACTCCAGCCTGGGCAACAGAGCAAGACTCCGTCTCAAAAAAAAAAAAAATTATATGTGCACATATTACAGAATTCAAAATACATAGAAGGATAAAAATAAAAGATAAGTTTTCTTTTCTGGTCCTCTCCCGCAACCATGCAATTTTTATGTTTTTTTTTTTCTGAAAATATCATAGAATTGCTTTATATTAAAGCTTCCAAGAATCATCTAGTTCTATATCAGTTCTATAGCATTGATAATCTTATGCAAGAACTATATGGGTTAGATATATTTCCACATTCTGTGGTTACATTTCTTTTCCAAAGTTTCCTTTTCTCTCTGTGTGTTTTTAAAATAGTATCAACTTCTATTTTATTACAGATTCAGAGGACACATGCACAGGTTTGTTACATGAGCATATTGTGTGGCGCTAAGATTTGGGGTATGAATGCTCCCATCACCCAGGAAATGAGCATAATACCTAATAGGTAGTATTGCAGTCCTTGCCCCCTCCCTCGCTCTCCCTTCTAATAGACCCCAGAGTCTATTGTTCCCATCTTTACGTCCTTGTGTACCAGATGTTTAACACCCATTTATAAGTGAAAACATATGGTATTTTATTTTCTGTTCCTGTGTTAATTCACTTAGGATAATGGCCTCTAGCTGCATCCATGTTGCTGCAAAGGATATGATTTCATTCTTTTTAATGCTGCATAGTATTTCATGGTGTATATGTACACTTTCTTTATCCAGTCCACCGTTGATGGGCACCTAGGTTAATTCCATGTCTTTGCTATTGTGAATAGTGCTGTGATGAATACACAAGTGCATGTGTCTTTTTGGTAGAATGATTTATTTTCCCTTGGCTGTATACCCAGTAATGGGATTGGCAGGTTGAACAGTAGTTCTGTTTTAAGTTCTTTGAGAAATCCCCAAACTGCCTTCCATAGTGGCTGAACTAATTTGCATTCCCACCAACAGTGTATAAGCATTCCTTTTTCTCCACAGCCTCACCAGCATCTGTTGTTTTTTGACTTTTTAATAATTGGCCTGCTGACTGGTGTGAGATGGTATCTCATTGTAGTTTTGATTTGCATTTCTCTGATGATTAATTGTGTGGAGCATTTTTTCATGTTTCTTGGCCATTTATATGTGTTCTTTTGAAAAGTGTCTGTTCATGTCCTTTGCCTACTTTTTTTTTTTTTTAATTTTTTTGCGACAGGGTCTCACTTTGTTGCTCAGGCTGGAGTACAGTGGGACGATCACAGCTCACCACGGGCTTGACCTCCCAGACGCAAGTGATCCTCCCATCTCAGCCTCTTGAGTAGCTGAGACCACAGGTGTGCCACAATGCCTGGCTAACTTTTAATTTTAATTTTAGTAGGGACAAGGTCTTGCTAGGTTACCCAGACCGGTCTCAAATGCCTGAGCTCAAGCTATCCTCTTGTCTCGGCCTCCAAAAATGCTGGGACTATAGGCATGAGCTACTGTGCCTAGCCACTTTTGCCTGCTTTTTAATGGGGAACATACTCCAAGATTGACCACATGCTTGGCCATAAAACAAGTCTTAATAAATTCAAGAAAGTTGAAATCATACTAACCATCCCTTGGCCCAGAGTGGTATAAAATATAATTCAATACCAAAATATTTTCAAAAGCACACAATTGTATGGAAATTAAACAATTTGCTTCTGAATGACTTTTGGGTAAACGAACAAATCAAGGCAGAAATCAAAAAATTATTTGAAAATAGAGGTACAACATACTAAAATCTCTGGGATGCAGCAAAAGCAGCATTAAGCAGAAAGTTTATCACACTAAATGTCTACATCAAGAAGTTAGAAAGATCTCAGATTAATGATCTAACATCACATGTGAAGGAACTAGAAAAAAAACTAACCTCAAAGCTAGAAGAAAGGAAATAACTAAAATCGGAACCAAAGTCCAGGAAATTGAGATCCTAAAATCTATATAAAGTATCACCAAAACCAACCAAAAGTTGCTTCTTTGAAAGGATGAACAAGATCAATAGACCACTAACTAGATTAACCAAGAAAAAAGAAGGTTCAAATAAGCATGATCAGAAATGACAAATGTGACATCATAAATGATCCCACAGAAGTTCAAAAGATCGTCAGAGACTATTATGAACACCTTTAGGCGCACAAACTAGAAAATCCAGAGGAAATGAATACACTCCTGGAAACAAAACACATGACCTCTCAGGATTGAATCAGGAAGAAATTGAACCCTGAAGAGACCAATACCAAGTTCTAAAATTAGTAATAAAAAAACCTACCATCCCCCCAAAATCCCTGGATAAGATGGATTCACAGCTGAAATCTACCAGATGTATGAAGAATAGCTGGTACCAATTCTACTGAAACTAATTCCAAAAACATTGAGAAGGAGGGACTTTTCCTATCTTATTCTGTGAAGCCAGCATCACCCTAATACCCAAATCTGGGAAAGACACATGAAAAAAGAAAGCTGCAGAGCAATCTCTGTAATGAACAAAGATGCAAAAATCCTCAATGGAATACCAGGGTTATCCTTTGAAAGCTATTGCCAGACAGTATCATTTAGACCTCATTATTTCTCTGACCCAGTGAATCTAATTTTAGTGTTTGAAATTCCCCAGAAGCAGATGTTCAGAAAATCTTCAGATTTTGCTTTTAATTTTGAAACTTTGAAACAGCTATTCCTGTATTGTCTTATGTTTTGCTTATTCCCTATATTTTGTTTATTCACATAAAATTGTTTATCCATTGCAGATTAGGTGCTTGTTCAGAAACCAACTTACTTCAGAAAGAATACTCAAAAGTGTTGAGCTCCATTCCTGGCTCCTCTAGTGATTTAAGATTCTGTGTATGTTGTACAACCTTGATACTCACTTTTCTCTGTTATGAAACTTAATAAAGACACCTTACTGTCTTCTACTTTGTACAGTGAGGGAGAAGCTTTGTTAGCCAGGAATAACTTTGTTTCAGGTCAAGGATCGAGGTGGAGAAGTTCACTTGTTTCAGTGACTGCTTTTTAAGACTAGGTTGTGGATGGGGTTAAAAAAAGTTTTCACTGGCCTTAGGCCAAATTTAAATCTAGGCGATGTGAATACAAACCTGGGAACCTCCTCACTTCATCCCTCTACTCTAAATTGAATTTTAGCACTCTATATTTGCTTGCGTTTCTTTTCTTTTTTTCTTTTTTAATTTTAATTGAGATGGGGTCTTACTCTGTCACCCAGGTTGGAGTCAGTGGCATGATCTTGGCTCACTGCAGCCTCTGCCTCCAGGGCTTCAGCCATCCTCGCACCTCAGCCTCCCGAGTAGTTGAGACAACAGGAGCACACCACCACTCCTGGCTAATATCTTGTATTTTTGGTGGAGACTGGGTTTTGCCATGTTGCCCAGGCTGGTCTCAAACTCCTGAGATCAAGCAATCTGCCTGTGTCAGCCTCCCAAAGTTCTGGGTTTACAGGCCTGAGCCATCATGCCTGGCCTGCTTGTGTTTCTTTATGTCAATGATAATTATTTCGCTTGCTGACTCCTGAAGAATAGAGACTATAAATTATTTTTGCATACTCCACAACACAAACCTGAGTGTTTCATATATGGCAGGTACCAGATATTAGGTTGGTGTAAAAGTAATTGTGGGTTTTCCTTTTTTTTTTTTTTGCACCAACCTAATTAAAATATTTGTTGAGTGATAGGCTAATGTAGGGTTAATTATCTAATGGATAGGAAACTAAAACAACAGCAGAAGCAACAACAACAACTTAAAAAAAAACCAATTCAGTAATAGAAAGGGAAGAGAGTGTAAATGGCAGTGTTACATGACTGGAAACATGTTTAGAAAGATGAATATGTGCAAAGCTGTCAGATTTAACAAACAAATATACAGGAAGCCCTGTATCTTACCTGGCAACCTTAGTATGATGTTAATATAGACTCTTTTTTTTTTAA
>NW_016820939.1:247896-258814 GCF_001698545.2 Rhinopithecus bieti | reverse complement strand
GATCTCAGCTCACTGCAAGCTCCGCCTCCCAGGTTCACGCCATTCTCCTGCCTCAGCCTCCCGAGTAGCTGGGACTACAGGTGCCTGCCACCTCGCCCGGCTAGTTTTTTGTATTTTTTAGTAGAGATGGGGTTTCACCGTGTTAGCCAGGATGGTCTTGATCTCCTGACCTCGTGATCCACCCGTCTTGGCCTCCTAAAGTGCTGGGATTACAGGCCCCTTAACTCTTGCAGAACTTTACTAGAGTAGAACCTTACCAGAATCTCTGATGACTTTGCCTTTGGTATAGGGAATAAAGGGCAAGAGATAAATTTGAACAGGCAGTGCTGCTCCTGCTTAAATCACTCCTGGAACTCTTAGCCAGGTATTTGTAGCCAGGTGTATTCTTGGATAGATCTATTAAAGACTTATAGTAGGAGGATATGTGTGTGGCAGATTGGGGATGGGGGTCAGTGTGTTTCACCAATCCATAACCCTCCTGTAATGCTGCTGTGCTGCTCAATATTTATTGAAAAAAAAAGTGAATGAACGAGTGAATATTGAATAAATAGCTAGAGTAAACATAAAGGTAATAATAACATAAAGATAATAATATCAATATAAGTGTAGTAGAATGAATGATATGAAAAATTAGAAATTAATTATTTCCCATGAGTCTGTAGATGTCTCAAGGAAGAATTTTGTAGATAAGGAACTTATGTTGGAAAAGCACACAAACTGGAGAACAGTCCAAAAAAATATATTTCTAGCTCTGTCACATGCTTTTTCCTGCATATAGCAGCAAATTCTGTGTGTGGTAGTGCTAGCATTTTTCCTCCCATGAGGATGCATAGAATGTCAGCACCTGTTTACAGTTGCTGTAAGAACTGTAAGTCACAATGGCTTTTCCATTGTGAAGAGGGAGGAACAAAGTGGGGAGAGTTGGATAAAAATGTGTATGACATGGGTGCATGAATCAAATAAGTCCCCAGAGGTAGAAAAATAAGGATCTATGTATAGCTTCTCACACAGATCACTCCTCCTATCTGTAGTTAGCAACTGGATTTTGATAATCTGAGAACAAAAAGAGAATGGAAGGATTTAGGTGGGGAACAAAAAGAACTAGAACTAAAGAAACAAGAGCACAGCCTCTACTAAAATACAACAAAACAGGAAATTTTTTTTTTTTTAAAAGAGTTTAAATGTTTGGAGCTCCATCTTCTGGTCATGAAGCAGGATAGAATTGAAATGTAATATTAATCATGAAAGCTAAAATGTATCAATAGGAACTGTGTTAAATGTATTATCTCATTTAGTTTATCTGCCCTGCCAAATAAACTACCAACTCTTGAACTTGAAAATTAAGGTAGTTCATATTCTAGCTCCAACCTCTTGTTTCATCATCATTCATTTAACAAGCATATACTAGAGCCTAGCAGGCAAACAGTATTATGTTTTACATGGCTGGGCTTTCTGGGAAGTACAAACCCATCATTCTTGGCACCTACTTTCAAGGAGTGACTCTTTAATTGCCATTGAAACACACAATGAGAAAAATGCCACAAGACAGCCAAAAAACTGAGTTTCCAAAGTGTGAGAGAGGGAAAAGTCAACCTCTGAACACACACCCCACTGGGGAACCTGAAAATCTAGATCATGGGAAAAGGATTTAACCTTACCTAGAGCTGAAATGGATTTAGGGACCCAGGTGAAATATAAAAGTAGAAGAAGCAGTGTGAAGAGCCCTGTAGGCACTCCCAGTCCCCAGCTCAAACGGTGGGAAGCCATTCCTGGCCTAATCTCACAGAGGTACTTGGGGAAGGGAAGGCAGCCAGCAGAACTGGGGAGGAACGACAGGATAAAGAAATCTCCCAGCTGAACTTTGTAATAATTTCAACTGAGCATGAGTTTTTCTGAGCACAGTTGGTAGTGGTGGGGGGATGGTGAATGGGAAGTGTAGATACAAGTATACAAGCCACAGCTGATGGCGTGGGCAGGCAGGAAGCAGCAAGGCCTGAGAGCCCTGTGTGCTTTCTCAGTGGCGAGGATTATAACCTGGGGCAAGATCTCAACCCTGTTCACCAGATGCCTATATATAAACTCAGTGTGGTTGGGGGGCACAGTGGCAGTGAGACTGGCCTTAGTGGCTGCATAGGAGCTGGGTGATGTCTGTCACTGCTAGCTTTCCCCTACCTCGCTGGTGGCCTGTATGCTGCAGCAGAGGCAGCCATAATCTTCCTGGCAACATAACCCCATTGGTCTGAGAACCACCCCAATCACCCACAGTCGCCACAACAAGCCTCGCCCAAAAAGAATCTGAGCTCAGATCCACCTAACCCTGCCCTGACCTGATGGCTTTTCTCTACCTGCCCTGATAGCTGAAGTCAAAAGACAAAACTCTTGGGAACTCTATTGTTCCCATTGCTTGAGAAACCCAAGTACTCATTCTGGCCAACATAGGGCAAGATTATATCGCCCTTCTACTACTGCAGCTGATGCTGTCTTGAAAGCACCATCTTGTGGCTGGAGACCAACTAACTCAATACATTACAGCAAGTCAGAATAACCCTGCTCGAAAGACGAAGAAAATAACAGCTAATTCTACTGCCTGCAACAACCTGGCTAACCAGAGGTCCTGAGCCTATCCACATGAAACCTTCACTGCTAGCATAACCAGCATTTGAGAAAACCAGTACATAAACAAAATTACAACAAAGGGCTCTCACAGAGTCCACTTCATTCCCTTGCCACCTCCACCAGACCAGCTGGTGGTATAAATTTAACAAAGCCTCCAAAAAATTTGGGATTATGTTAAACAACCAAACCTAAGAATAATTGGTGTTCCAAGGAAGAAGATAAATCTAAAAGTTTGGAAAACTTATTTGAGGGAATAATTGAGGAAAACTTCCCTGGTTTTGCTAGAGATCTAGACATCCAAATATAAGGGAGAGCTGAAGATGTATCACATCACAGAACTCTTTGCAGACATTTTCCAGCATGAGCCAGGAATCCAGTAGCTCCATTGGGTGGCCAGACCCAGAAGGGCAATAACAATCACTGCAATCTGGCTGTCAGGAAACCCCATCCCTAGGGGAAGGGGGAGAGCACCACATCAAGAGATCACCATATGGGATGAAAGAATCTGAACAGCAGCCCTTGAGTTCCAGCCCTTGAGCCAAAAAGTAGTGTTAATATGACAAAAGGAGATTCTATCACACCCCCAAAAGATCACACTAGCTCTCCAGCTATGGCTTCCAACCAAGAAGAAATCTCTGAATTGCCAGACAAAAAGTTCAGAAGACTGATTATTAAGCTACCCAAGGAGGCACTAGAGAAAGGTGAAAACCAACTTAAAGAAATTCAAGGCCAGGTGTGGTGGCTCATGCCTGTAATACCAGCACTTTGGGAGGCTGGGGCGGGCAGATCATGAGGTCAGGAGACTGAGACCATCCTGGCTAACACAGTGAAACCCCATCTCCACTAAAAAATACAAAAAAATTAGCCAGGTGTGGTGGCGGGCACCTGTAGTCCCAGCTACTCGGGAGGCTGAGGCAGGAGAATGGCATGAACCCGGGAGGTGGAGCTTGCAGTGAGCTGAGATCACGTCACTGCACTCCAGCCTGGGTGACAGAGTGAGACTCTGTCTCAAAAAAAAAAAAAAAAAAAAAAAAAAAAAAAAAAAAAAAAAGACATTCAAAAAAACCCCCACAAAAAACCAATACAGGATATGGATGAAAAAGCCTCCAGTGAAACAGATATCATAAAGAAAAGACAATCACAACTTCTGGAAATGAAAGACACCCTTAGAGAAATGCCAAATACACTGGAAAATTTCAACAATAGAATCAAACAAGTAGAAGAAAGAACTTCAGAACATGAAGACAAGGTTTTCAAGTTAATTCAACGAAGACAAGGAAAAAGCAATAAAAAATTGAACAAAGCCTTCAAAAAATTTGGGATTATGTTAAACAACCAAACTTGAGAATAATTGGTGTTCCAAGGAAGAAGATAAATCTAAAAGTTTGGAAAACTTATTTGAGGGAATAATCGAGGAAAACTTCCCTGGTTTTGCTAGAGATCTAGACATCCAAATATAAGAAGCTAGAAGAACACCTGGAAAATTCATTGCAAAAAGATTATCACCTAGGCACATAGTCATCAGGTTATCTAAAGTCAGAACAAAGAAAATAATCTTAAGAGCTGTGAGGCAAAAGCATCAGGTAACCTATAAAGGAAAACTTGACAGATTAACAGCAGATTTCTCATCAGAAACCTTGTAAGCTAGAAGAGATTGGGGTCCTATCTTTAGCCTCCTTATACAAAATAATTATTAGCCAGGAATTTTGTATCCAGCTAAACTAAGCTTCATAAATGAAGGAAAGATACAGTCTTTTTCAGAGATCCTGAGAGAATTTGCCTCTATCAAGCCAGTACTACAAGAAATGCTAAAAGGAGTTCTAAATCTTGAAATGAAACCTCAAAATACCCCAAAATGGAACTTCCTTAAAGCACAAATCTCACAGGACATATAAAACAGTAGCACAATAAAAAAAAAAAAATGTGGTATTCAGGCAACAACTAGCATGATGAGTGAACATTACCTCACATTTCAATATGAACAATGACCTAAACGCTCCACTTAAACGATACAGATGGCAGAATGGATAAGAATTCACCAACCAAATATCTGCTGTCTTCAAGAGACTCACCTAACACATAAGGACTCATATAAACTTAAGGTAAAGGGGTGGAAAAAGATATTCCATGCAAATGGAAACCACAAGTCAGCAGAAGTAGCTATTATTAGACAAAACAGACTTAAAATCTGTTAAAAGCAACAACAGTTTAAAAAGACAGAGAGGGACATTATACAATGATAAAAGGATTAGTTCAACAGGAAAGTATCACAATCCTTAATATATACGGACATAACACTGGAGCTTCCAAATTTATAAAACAATTAGTACTAGATGTGAGAAATAAGATAGATGGCAACACAATAATAGTGGAGGACTTCAATACTCCACTGACAGCACTAGACAAATAATCAAGACAGAGTGTCAACAAAGAAACAATGGACTTAAACTATACCCTAGAACAAATGGACTTAACAGATATTTATAGAGCATTCTACCCAACAACAGCAGAATATACATTCTTTTCTTCAGCACATGGAACATTCTCCAAGAGAGGCCATATGATAGGCTGCAAAACAAGTTTCAGTAAATTAAGAAAATCGAAATTATATCAAGTATACTCTCAGACCACAGTGGAATAAAACTGGAAACTAACTCCAAAAGGGGCCCTAAAGACTATCCAAATACATGGAAATGAAATAATCTGCTCCTGAATGATCTTTGGGTCAACAATGAAATCAAGATGTAAATTAAAAAATTATTTGAACTGAATAATAATAGTGACACAGCCTATCAAAACCTCTTAGATACAGAAAAAGTGACACTAAGAGGAAAGTTCATAGCATTAAATGCCTACATCAAAAAGTCTAAAAGGGCACAAATAGACAATCTAAGCTCACATCTCAAAGAACTAGATAAATAAGAACAAACCAAACCCAAGCCCAGCAGAAGAAAGAAATAACAAAGATCAGAGCAGAACTAAATGAAATTGAAAACAAAAAAATAAAAAAGGTAAACGAAACGAAAAGCTGGTTTTTGAAAAGATATACAAAATCAATAGACCATTAGTGAGATTAACCAAGAAAAGAAGAGAGAAGATCCAAATAAATGGAATTAGAAATGAAATGGGAGATATTACAACTGATACCACAGAATTACAAAAGATCGTTCAAAGCTACTACAAACACCTTTATGTGCACAAATTGGAAAAGCTAGAGGAGATGGATAAATTCCTGGAAATATACAACCCTCCTAGATTGAATTGGAAAGAGGCCAGGTGTGGTGGCTTATGCCTGTAATCTCAGCACTTTGAGAGGCCAAGGCGGGCAGATCAGTTGAGGCCAGGATTTCGAGACAAGCCTGGCCAATGTGGCAAAATCCTATCTCTACTAAAAATACAAAGGTTAGCCGGGTGTAGTGGAGCGTGCCTGTAATCCCAGCTGTTTGGGTGGCTGAGGCAAGAGAATCACTTTAAACTGGGAGGTGAAGGTTGCAGTGAGCCAAGACTGCACCACTGTACTCCAGTCTGGGTGACAGAGCAAGACTCTGTCCAAAAAACAAAACAAAACAAAACAAAACAAAACAAAACAAAAAAAACCCCAAACCAAAAAACAAACAAAAACCAGCAAGAAATAGGAACTCTGAACAGAGCAATAACAAGTAAGGAGATTGAAACAGTAATAAAAAAAAAATGCCAACAAAAAAAAGTTCAGGACCAGATGGATTCACGGCAGAATTCTGTCAGACACTCAAAGAAGAACTGGTACCAATCCTACTGAAACTATTCCAAAAGATAGAGAAAGTTCTAAATCTTGAAATAAAACCTCAAAATACACCAAAATGGAACTTCCTTAAAGCATAAATAGAGATAGAGGTAATCCTCCCCAAATCATTCTGTGAACCCAGTATTACCCTAATAGTAAAACTAGGAAAGGAACTAAGTAAATAAGAAAACTACAGACCAATATCCTTGATGGACAGAGATGCAAAAATCCTCAACAAAATACTAGCTAACCGAATCCAACAGCATATGAAAAAGATAATACACCATGTTCAAGTGGGTTTCATACCAGGTATTCAGGGTTGGTTTAACATCCACAAGTCAATAAATATGATACACCACATAAATAGAAGTAAAAACAAAAATCAATGATTATCTTAATAGATGCAGAAAAAGCATTTGACAAAATGCAGCATCCCTTTATGATTACAACTCTCAGCAAAATCAGCAAAGAAGGGACATACCTTAAGGTAATAAAAGCCATTTATGACATACTCATAGACAACTTTATGCCGAATGGGGAAAAGTTGACAGTATACCCCCCTGAGAACTGGAACAAAACATGGATACTCACTTTCACCACTTCTATTTAGCATGGTACGGGAAGTCCTAGCCAGAGCAATCAGACAAAAGAAAGAAATAAAGGCATCCTAATTGGTAAAGAGAAAGTCAAACTGTCACTGTTTGCCAGTGATATGATTGCATACCTAGAAAACCCTAAAGACTCATCCAAAAAGCTCCTAGATCTGGTAAATAAATTCAGTAAAATTTCAGGATAAAAAATCAATGTACACAAATCAGTAGTACTGCTATACACCAGCAGTGACTAATCTGAAAATCAAATCAAGAATGCAACCCCTTTTACAGTAGCTGCAACAAACAAACAAACAAACAAACAAACAAACAAAAACACTTAGGAATATACCTAACCAAAGAGATGAAAGATCTTTACAAAGAAAACTATAAAACATTGCTGAAAGAATTCACAGATGACACAAACAAATGGAAATACATTCCATGCTCATTGATGGGTAGAATCAATATAGTGAAAATGACCATATTGCCAAAAGCAATCTATAAATTCAATGCAATTTGCATCAAATACCATCATCATTCTTTAAAGAACCCGAAAAAACAATCTTAAAATTCATATGGAACCAAAAAAGAGCCCACATATCCAAAGCAAGACTAAATAAAAAGAACAAATCTGGAGACATCACATTACCCGACTTCAAACGATGCTACAAGGTTGCAGTCACCACAATAGCAGGTACTGTTATAAAAACAGGCATGTAGACCAGTGGAACAGCATAGAGAACCCAGAAATAAAGCCAATCACTTACAGCCAACTGATCTTTAGCAAAGTAAACAAACACATAAAATGGGCAGAGGACACATTACTCAACAAATAGTGCTGAGATAATTGGTAAGCCACATGTAGAAGAATGAAACTGGATCCTCATCTCTCACCTTATACAAAAATAAACTTAAGATGGATCAAAGACTTAAATCTAAGACCTGAAACCATAAAATTCTGGAAGATAACATTGGAAAATTATTCTAGACATTGGCTTAGGCAGAGTTCATGACCAAGAACCCACAAGCAAATGTAACACACACAAAAGTAGATGAATAGATGGGGCTTGCTTAAACTAGAAAGCTTCTTGCACAGCAAAAGAAATAATGAGCAGAGTAAACAGACAACCCACAGGGTGGGAGAAAAATCTTCACAAACTATTCATCCAAAAAAGGACTATTATCCAAAATCTACAAGGAACTCAAATAAAAAAGGACTAATATTCAAAATCTACAAGGAACTCAAACAAATCAGCAATAATAACAATAATTCCACCAAAAAGTGGGCTAAGGACACAAATAGACAATTCCCAAAAGAAGATATACAAATGGCCAAGAAACATGAAAAAAAATGCTCAACACTACTAATTATCAGAGAAATGCAAATCAAAACCATCTTACTCCTGCAAGAATGGCAATACTTTAAAAATAAAAAAAAAAATAGATGATGACATGGATGCGGTGATCAGGGAACACTTCTACACTGCTGGTGGGAATGTAAACTAGTACAACCACTACGGAAAATAGTACAGAGATTCCTTAAAGAACTAAAAGTAGAACTACCATTTGATCCAGCAATGCCACTACTGGGTATCTATCCAGAGGAAAAGAAGTCATTACATGAAAAAGACACTTGCACATGCATGCTTACAGCAACACAATTTGCAAATTGCAAAAATATGGAACCAGCCCAAATGCTCATGAATCAATTAGCAGGTAAAGAAAATGTGGTCAGGCCAGGAGTGGTGGCACCTGTAATCCCAGTACTTTTGGGAGGCCAAGGCAGGTGGATCACAATGTCAGGAACTCAAGACCAGCCTGATCAACATGGTGAAACTCCATCTCTACTAAAAATACAAAAATTAGCTAGGTGTGGTGGCATGTGCCTGTAATCCCAGCTACTCAGGAGGCTGAGGCAGGAGAATTGCTTGAACTCGGGAGACAGAGGTTGCAGTGAGCCAAGGTTGCGCCACTGCACTCCAACCTGGGCAACAGAGACTCCATCTCAAAAAAAAGAAAAAAGAAAGAAAATAAAAAGAAAATGTGATATATATACACCATGGAATACTACTCAGCCATAAAAAGGAACAAAATAATGCCATTTGCAGCAATCTGGATGGAATTGGAGATCATTATTCTAAGTGAAGTAACTCAGAAATGGAAAACCAAACATTGTATGTTTTCACTTATAAGTGGGAGCTAGCTATGAGTATGCAAAGGCATAAGAATGATACAATGGACTTTGGGGACTGAGGGGAAGGGTGGGAGGGGGTTGAAAGATAAAATACTACACATTGGACACAGTGTACATAGCTCCAATGATGGGTGTACCAAAATCTCTGAAGTCACCACTAAATAACTTATCTACATAACTAAACACTACTTGTTCCTCAAAAACTATTGAAATAATAATAATAATAATAAAAAGTATACTTAAACAAAGTAAAATTAAAAAATAAAAAAGAAAGAAAAAGATGGTTATCTGTCACATTTAAACAGAACCAGTTAGGACAGTTGATAATTTCAGTAAGGATTCTGCAGTCTGGCATAGAGATTATCCTTGGAGGCTGGTGCCTTCACAAGGCTTATTCCCATCTAGATAAGCTACTACTTCTTGTTCATATAAAACGAGAGTTTAGGCTGGGCGTGGTGGCTCACGCCTGTAATCCCAGCACTTTGGAAAGCCAAGGCTGGCAGATCACCTGAGGTCAGGAGTTCAAAACCAGCCTGGCCAACATGGTGAAACCCCATCTCTACTAAAAATACAAAAAAATTAGCTGGGCGTGGTGGTGGGTACCTGTAACCCCAGCTACTTGGGGGGCTGTGACAGGAGAATTGCTTGAACCTGGGAGTCGTAGGTTGCAGTGAGCCAAGATCACGCCCATCAAATAAATAAATAAATAAATGGAGATTTTTAAGTAGGACGTTTGACCCAACTTCATTTTTGTGAAATGTGCAGAATCTGTGATAATTCCAAGGGAGTATTCTCTTAAGACAAGGTCATAATATGGTTAATGTCAGAATTTTATCTCTTTCACCCAGGCTGGGGTGCAGCGGCACGATCTCAGCTCTTTGCAACCTCTGCCTCCCAGGTTCAAGAGATTCTCCTGCCTCAGCCTCCTGAGTAGCTGGGATTACAGGCATGCACCACTCAATCCAGCTAATTTTTGTGTTTTTGTGTAGAGACAGGGTTTCACCATGTTGGCCAAGCTGGTCTCGAACTCCTGGCCTCAAGTGATCCACCCATGTCGACCTCCCCAAGTGCTGGGATTACAAGAGTGAGCCACTGCACCCAGTCGGTAAAGTCAGAATTTTAAAATTTGGTAAACAATTTTTCTGCCAAAACACCAGCCTCCAGGGGACTAACATAAGGTTTGGGTCCAGTAGTAGGACTGGGTCCAGGCACTGCCCCGAAGTGATGAGAAAGGGTCACATCTGAAGAGTTTGCCCAGGGGGACAAAGATGCTCTCCTTTGACCAAAACATTTGTCAGGCTCTGCTTGACTAGGCCTGACCTTGAGCTTCCCTCTCTATCCTTATAGAATCCAGTTTGAGCAAGAATCCTGCTAAGTCAGTTTAGTAAAAATTCCCAACCCTAGATATCTCACTACCTTCAATATTTTATCACCCTGACCTTCCTTGGGCAATAATCCTATCAAGTCAGTTTAGTCAGAAATCCCCTTTACCCTTGAGGTTTCTTCTTAGTAATTTCCCACCCACTGACCTCCACCCTGTCCCTTGACTGTAAAGGCCCAATTGTCCTTGTTGTGGGAGTCGAGTCTCATCTCTATCCCTCACTGCAAGACCGCATTGCAGCGGTCCCATCACCATGATCCCTCTTGAATAAAGTCTGCCTTAATGTCTCTACCAAAAGGCTGATTTTTTTTCTTCTTTTTGTTTTAGTTTCAGTTTTTTGGTTTTTGGTTTTTTTTTTTTTTTTTTTTTTT
>NW_016820939.1:242525-246865 GCF_001698545.2 Rhinopithecus bieti | reverse complement strand
AAAAAAAAAAACCCAAGATAAATAGATGTGTCTTAATTAAACTAAAAACCTTATGCACAACAAAAGAAATAATCAGCAGATTAAACAGACAACCCACAGAGTAGGAGAAAATATTTGCAAACTATGCATCCAACAAAGAACTAATACCCAGAATCTACAAGGAACTCAAACAAATCAGCAAAAAAAAAAAAAAAAAAAAAAAACCAATCCCATCAAAAAGTGGGCAAAGAACATGAACAGACAATTCTCAAAAGAAGATATACAAATGGCCAACAAACATATGGAAAAATGTTCAATATCACTAATAATCAGGGAAATGCAAATCAAAACCACAGTGTGATACCACTTTATTCCCACAAGAATGACCATAACTAAAAAATAAAAATAAATAGATGTTGGCATGGATATGGTGAAAAGGGAACAGTTTTACACTGATGGTGGGAAAGTAAGCTAGTACAACCACTATAAAAAACAGTATGGGGCCGGGCACGGTGGCTCAGGCCTGTAATCCCAGCACTTTGGGAGGCCGAGACGGGCGGATCATGAGGTCAGGAGATCGAGACCATCCTGGCTAATACGGTGAAACCCTGTCTCTACTTAAAAATACAAAAAACTAAATACAAAAAACTAGCCGGGCGACGAGGCGGGTGCCTGTAGTCCCAGCTACTCGGGAGGCTGAGGCAGGAGAATGGCGTAAACCCGGGAGGCGGAGCTTGCAGTAAGCTGAGATCAGGCCACTGCACTCCAGCCTGGGTGGCAGAGCAAGACTCCGTCTCAAAAAAAAAAAAAACAAAAAAAACAAAAACAAAAACAAAAAAACAGTATGGAGATTACTTAAGGAACTAAAAGTGGAACTACCATTTGATCCAGCAATACCACTATTGGATATCTAACCAGAGGAAAACAAGTCACTATGTGAAAAAGTCACTTGCCCATGCATGTTTATAACAGCACAATTTGCAATGCAAAAACATGGAAGCAGCCTAAATGCCTATTAACCAAAGAGTTCTGCTATATATATATACCAGAAAATGTGATATATATATATATATACACACACACACACACACAGAGACACACACATGTACACACACACTGTGGAATGCTACTCAGCTATTTTAAAAAGGAATGAAATAATGGTATTTGCAGCAACCTGGTTGGAATTGGAGACCATTATTATAAGTGAAGTAACTCAGGAATGGAAACCCAAACAACAAATGTTCTCACGTATAAGTGGGAGATAAGCTATGAGGACGCAATGGCATAAGTGTGATATAATGAACTCTAGGGGCCCTGGGAAAATTGTGTGAGTTGGGGGTGAGGAATAAAAGACTACATATTGGGCATAGTGCACACTGCTCAGGTGATGGGTGCACCAAAATCTCAGAAATCACACCTAAAGAACTTATCCAGCTAACCAAGCACTACCTGTTCCCTCACAACTATTGAAATAATAATCACTTTCAAAAATAGAAGTAAACCACACACACACACTGATTATTTTACACTTAGTATGAATTACACAAGTAATACATGAACAATGCTTCTTTCCCGAGATTGAAACTTCACAGAAATGATGAAACTTTTCTTTGACTAGCACCACAGTCATAATCTTTCCTTCCTCCTAGCAGTAATCATAGTTGTGGGTTTGTGGATGCTTCTGAATATTATTTAAGCTATAATCAACATGTAAATGTACACATAGAAAATTGATTGTTACTTATTGTAAACTTGAGTAGAGTTGTATTATGTATGACAGTGTTTTAAGTACACTATTGTCTACTTAAAAAACAAATAGAGGGGACTCTCTAAAAGAAAACATTTATTTAGGAATGGGGCTTTGCAATGGAAATATACATGCCATAGTAAACTATGTACATATTCAGAAAGGTAAAGGAAGACAAAGATTTTTAAAGGAAAAATGATAATTGTATAATTGTTTTGTGATAATTAGTTTTGGCTACAAGGATCAATACCAAGGGTGATGCCAGTCTGAGGTTGGAAGGGCAGTTGCTGGGCAGATGTCCTTACAGAAGTATTTTTTGTGTGTAAGGTTGTGATAACCTTTCTGCAAATTTGTGGGGTAGTTTTCAGAGCCTTTTGTGATAGTTCTTGTTATGAGGGCTTAGTGCGTGAGAACTCTGTCTTCATGGCTTTCCCCAGGTCTATTTTTTTAGTTTTTAACACAAGTAACTCCATTTTGATTCTGGCAACATGCACATTTCCCTCTTTGGATCAAGATCTTTCTCCAAAGCATCACTGATGAATCATCCTGTAGTTAGGGTTTGATTGTCCTTCAGTACTGGAATAGGCCTATCCTGGTTTGGTCTGGTCTTCCCATGTTTGAGGGAAGTGGTTGGCAAGTAGGAGTCAGTATCAGAACATTTTTAGCCACGTTTGAGCAACATGGGAGCTTAGGAGGGAGTGGCTTTCAGGCTAAGGCTATCTGGAATCCATTGTTAAGTTAATTTTGTCAGTTCCATAGGTCTCTGTTATCATTTCAAAGTGCCTGGCCAGTATTATTCTATCAGAAGTCATACTTCTCTGAAAACTTAACAAGCAATAGGTATAAGGTTAAAAGGGGAAAATACAAAGTAAATTGATAATCTTAGTTTGTATAAAAGTTTTGAGTCATGAACTAGGCTTAAAGACTACTACTTGAATAAATCAAATGACTATGGGAAATTAAGTAAGACTTGTAACCATGTGGCCTGTTTTCTCATTTTGCATTTATGGATCTCAACTTTCCCAGAGGAATATACCCAGGTACAGCATGTAGTATTAGCAATAGCTACAGACATCTCCTATAGGTAATAGCCAATAGGTAATATTGAGCAATTTTGTCATCTAATATCTTGTGACTGGATTGAATGAAAGCAGAGAGTGATCAACCATTGTACTGGGGATGATGCCAAAGTCACCTACTAGGTGGACTAAAGGATCTCCTTGCCTGAGTGTGGTGGTTCATGCCTACAATCCTAACACTTTGGGGGCCCAAGGCAGGAGGATCACTTGAGGTCAGGAGTTCAAGACCAGCCTGGGCAATATAGTGAGATCCTGTCTCTACAAAAAATAAAAAAAAAATTGAGTGTAGTGGTATGTGCCTGTAGTCCTAGCTACTTGGGAGGTTGAGACAGGAGGACTACTTGAGCCCAGGAATTTGAGACTGAAGGGAACTATGATTGCATCACAGATTAGGACCCATCTCTAAAAAAAAAAAAAACAGGAAAAAAGGATGTTCTAGGATAGATTCTGTCAAGTTACCAGCAGAAGTTTCTGATTGTTAACTTTTAATGTCACCATTATCTTGCCAAGTGAAAAAGGTAAGCATTAAGAGAGGTAAGAGTCTCATTATGATATGGAGGGTTGTTCTGATGTCTTGGGGAAAGCTGTCGGAGGCATGAAGACATCAACTTCTTATCCTGGTTTGCAGTTTGAATGTCTCTATCTATGGCATCAGGTGGTTTGTTGAACTTTCTGTGTGACACGTCCATCAGTCATGAAACTTATCCCTTAAAATTCATCTAGTTTTAGTTTTTAGGGCTTCAGAACAAAAGAGTTCCCATGTTTAGTAATTCCATGGGAGAAAGTTGTATTGGAGAACTCTAGAAGAATTCAGGATATAGTCTAGTCTGTAGGTAGATAGCAAGGACTCAAAAACAATGCACAAGGCTACAGTCTAATAACACATATATTATAGATTTTCTTTAGAAACATAAGTTTTTATCTCCGTATCGATCACATGAAAGTCTCAGATTTAAAACCTTTTGAGGCCAGGTAGGTTTTACCTACCATCTTAAGGTTTTTGGGGCCTGCCAGGAAGTGACAATGTTTACTCACTCACTATAAGACTGGAAATCCTTGAAATCAGGTATTCTATGCACATTCTCAAATATGATATTCCAGTCAATGCCTTGGTAATATAGCCAATGCTTCCAATTGTATTCTGTTATAAAGAGAAAGTAGATTTTTACTGAACTTATCCAAATAACCATACAGCCGTAAGAATACTCATGAAGAGTTTCCAAATTTTGGAGGGATCAAGTAAGAAGAAAAGTAAATGTTTCCACCTTTGTTCTCAAAAGTATGCTTTACCATATTGCTTTAAACTGTAGATAGCTTAAGAAAAAAGTTACCTTAAATTTGGAAAACAAAACATTTAAGTAAAGAGTCAAAAATGTTTCAAATTAAAGTCATAAAAACATTATCTTCAGCAGTTACTTAATGTCATGTAAGTAATTTTTGTTCTGCTTGATCTTGATGAATAGTTTCATGAATTCAGCAATTTCTTCATTAGAATTCTAAAAAAATTTAATTAGTTCGTCAATCTTAGTTANNNA
>NW_016820939.1:215014-242486 GCF_001698545.2 Rhinopithecus bieti | reverse complement strand
TCCCTCCCTCCCCCTCCTCCTCCTCCTCTATTCTTCTTCCTTCTTCTTTTCTCCTCATTTTTTTCTTTTCTGGAGACAAGGTCTGGTTCTATTGCCCAGGCTGGAGTGCAGAGTGGCACGATCATGGCTCACTGTAACCTCACCTCCTGTGCTCAAGCCATCCTCCCACCTCTGCCTCCTGAGTAGCTGGGATTACAGGCATGTGCCACCACACCCAGCTGGGTTCTTTTTTAAATTTTATTTTTAGTAGAGACAAGGTCTCCCTACATTGCCCAGGCTCCTCTCGAACTCCTGAGCTCATGCAATCCACTCACCTTGGCCTCCCAAAATGTTGGGATTACAGGCATGAGCCACCACACCCAGCCAAAACCTGTATTAAAAAAAAATTAATATATAATAGTTGTCACATTTTTGGGGTACATGTGGTATTTTGATACCTGTATACAATGTGCAATGATCAAATCAGGGTACCTGGGATATCCATCACCTCAAACATTCATCTTTTGTTTGTGTTGGAAATAGTACAAATTTTCTTTTCTAGCTATTTTGAAATACAGAATAAATTATTGTTAACTATAATTTCCCTTCTGTACTACTGAATACTAGAACTTATTCCTTCTATCTAACTGTATTTTGTACCCTTAACCAACCTCTCTTCATGCCTCCTTCCCCACTTTTCTTCCTAGCCTCTGGTAACCATTTTACTCTCTACCTCCATGAGAGCCACTTTTTTTTTGCTTTCATACATGAATGAGAATGTGCTGTATTTGTTTTGATGTGCCTGGCTTATTTCACTTAACATAATGACCTGCAGTTCCACCCATGTTGCTGCAAATGACAGGATTTTATTCTTTTTTAATGGCTGAATAATATTCCATCTAGTATATTTATATACATGACATTTTCTTTATTCACTCATCCATTGATGGACAATTCAAAAAAATTTCTATTTTTATTTTATCAACAAATTCAAGGCCAGTTTACTGGGCCAGGGGTGGTGGCTCATCCCTATAATTTCAGCATTTTCAGAGGCTGAGGTGGGATAATCGCTTGAGGCCAGGAGTTCGAGACCAGCCTGAGCAACACGGTAAAACTCTGCCTCTATAAAAAATACAAAAATTAGCCAGGCATGGGGGCACATACCTGTAGTCTCAGCTACTTGGGAGGCTGAGGTGGGAGGATTGATTGAGCACAAGTGTTTGAGGCTGCAATGAGCACCACTGCACTCCAGCCTAGGAACAAAGCAAGACGCCACCTCAAAACAAACCACCCCCACACCAATAAAACACCAACAGCTTATTTATCAAAGATTTATTTAAGTTGTATTAACTAAAAGGCATTTGGATTAATTACTATATATTTTATGATTGCTTATTTATCTAAGCTAATCTGAATAGGATTTCTTAAGGAATTTCTAGCCAAGTACACCAGATTTTACTATTTAGACACAGCATAAAACACCACACATAAACACATATACATACACACAATAAAGATCTTATAGCTTTAATTTTAGAAATTTAGTCACTAAAGGCATAGTAATACAAATTCACAAGTTTATAAAAGAATAGTTGAATCCAAACTATATTTTTGACAAAATGGGACCTGTTCAAGTGGAGAAGTGTTATTTTCCCTAATAAGTAATCTAAGAAAAGCTGTGGACCAAAATTTTTAGGTAAACCATCTTGGTTTTAAATAAATCTTGTGTCCTTTTTTCCCAGTTTTAAATGAGTTTAGGGTTAAATTTTCAATTGTTTACATTTTAGCTGGGACTGGCTGACTTCTATAAGAAAATCAAAATCTCCAAGTTGCCTTAAACTTTTTAGTAACAAATCTTTCTTTTGTTTGCTGATCTGGTTTGCTTGACTAGTCAATGCAGACAGGGAAGAATTTTGGCAGGTTTTTTTTTTTTTTATTTTTTGGTCAGCTTTTCTGGCCCCTGTGTAACAGACAGACAAAGCAATTTTTATGCCAGTGATACCTTATATCATTGCTCTAAGTTCAAGATTTTGATCTATCTGATCTGAAACCATAACTTGTATAAACACATATCTCTTTATGCCCTTTTAGAATATCAATCTTTCAATTAACTGTTTCATCACCCTAAGCAATTAATAGTTAGGGAAACCTCAATTGACATTTCCAAAAGGTGTCTAGGTTGTTGACTGCCATGGAGCGGTTGTAATTTGTAAGGCCATTAATTTGAAAGCCCTTTAAGATTTTTATCCTTATCCTGGTTAAAATGCTCTAAAAAAAGGTCTAAGCAGCTTTTGAAATTAGCAATAGTGTGTTATCTTAACACAAATGAAAAAGTTAACAGATTTAGAGTAGTCAGAAAAAAAAATAGAGAACTAAAAAGACTACATGTTAACTCTATAGTTGGTTGCAGTTTCTAATTGAATTCTAAGAAAAAAACAAGGTTGGGGACTTCAAATGATATTCATGATGGCCATTAATTTAAAAACATGCATGAGGAAAAGCCATGTGGCCAGCTGGAGTCCCAGAAAGCTTGACATGCCTGAATGTTTGAGAATCTCATTCTGTTTCTGACTAATTTCTCCAGAGCAAAGAAAATTCTATAAATCCTGTCAGGAAGTTTACACTGGTAGTTTAGATCATGGTGACCAACCCAGTGGCTTTTAATTGGCCATATCATGCTTACTATTTAGAATGTTTATTTTTGCTCTTGGAAGATGTTCAGAAACAAGCAAGGGAAAAAGGGCCAAATCATTTACAGACACACACAACCTAACCAAAATGAAACCAAACTCAGAGTGCTCACAAAATTTTTAACCCAGCCATGCAGTTCAAACAAAATATTAAGCCAGATGCACCAAATCAAAAGTGAATTCACCAGAAAAGAATGCCTCATAGACAGAATGTAAACTCTGTAGAAACCAGATAACTCAAACCAGAAGGACATTTGCCTTTTACCAGAAAGGGCTTGCCAGAAATAACTTTTATAGTCCCAGGAGGGATGCAACGTCCTTTATTTAAGATGGCCTTATAACCAAATCAGATCCCAAATAAAGTAAACAAGAACTCACCAAAGGGAGGGAGTCCAAGAGTCCTAGAGGAGATTCACTGTGGGAGAAAAGGCAACACTGAAGTGAGTCAGTACTGCACTCAATTCCACGGGCCACCGATTCATCAAAGGGGAGTTGACTTTGGCCTCACTGCTGACACCATTAATGTGAAACTAAATAACAGAGAGGGAGATTCTCCAAAAGAAAATGGTATTTATTTGGGAATAGGAATTACAATGGGAATACACATGCCATAGTAAACTATGTATGTGTTCAGGAGGGTAAAAGAAGACAGTATATTTTTTTAAAATGAGAAGAATTACATAATTGGTTTGAGATAATTATTTTTGGTTACAGAGGTCAATACCAAGGGTGATGACAGTCAAAGATTGACAGACAATTGCTGGGTAGATGTCTACAGGAGTATTTTTTTTTCTTGTTGGTATAAGGTTGCAATGGCCTTTGTGCAAGTTTGTGGTTTTTTCAGAGTCTTTGGTGATAGTTCTTGTTATCAGGCATTGAGCATGAGAACCCTCTCTTCATGACCTTCTGAAGGTCTGTCTTTTAGGATTTTTAACACAAGTGGCTCCATTTTGATTCTGACAACTTTCACAGTATAATTCTATACCACTGTATGTAACTGCTCTTTACCCTTAGCAATATCTCTTGGGAATTTACCCATGATTATATATATATCTATCCAGTTTATTCTTTTTAATAGTAACATGGTATTACATAATATTTAGTCTGTCTCCTTTGTAGGCTTGTTTGCAGAATTATAGGCAATGCTTTAAGAAACATTATTGTGCACATGGGTATTTCTCTCGGCGAGATACTGAGAAGCAGAATCACCGGACCAAAAGGTAAGCTTAGTTTTGTTTTTGGTGGATAATGATTATTGCCCTTCAAAGTGGCAGTCACAATGAAAGGGGTTTTTTCTCTGCACTACTCCGTCTACACATCTGCTGACACTTGATATAGCCAAATTTTCTTTGGTCAATCTGATAGCTTAGAACAGGTATTTTATTATTGTTTTTACTTTTATTTCCCTGGTTGTTTAGTCTTTTATGTTTAATGACCATTTCATCTATTGTTCTGGGGCTTGCCTCTTCTTCTTTACATTTTCATATCTTTTAATCTATTTTTATTGGGTTGTTCTTATGTTTGATATGTAGTAATTCTTTTTTATATCCAGTATGACAATTTGTTATACATATGTAAAATTTTTTTCTGGATTATTACTTCTTTTAAAAACTTTGCCTAGGGTATTGTTTATCATATATAAGTTTTATTTTTATCTAATACATCAATTAGATAAATTTCTGATACATATTCCTTATACCTCATGCATATATATATATTCATATTTTATGTATATTGTACTAGTGTGGGCAGAGCCTCACCCAAATCCCCTTGAGGCTTACCACTTAGCACAGCTGCCTTACCTGTGAGTATCTGTGTCTCTCCCTGACAGCTTTCTCCTCTGCTGCAGAAGAGGAATTTCTGCTCCTCATTCTGGGAGCAATTCTGACCTTGATTGTTGTGGTTGGTTTTTAATTCTCTGCTCCTCTTGACCTTTGAGCGGACACTGGCTCCTGGAGTTTCCAGCTAGATTAGGCTCCAGTAGTTGTAATTTACTTAATAGTACACGCTTTGTGTGCTGCCTCCCCTTCCCCCTCTTCCTACCAGTGATTCCTGTGGTCCCCTTTCAAATAAACTATTTGTAGTTGGATCTTTGAGTCATAGTCTTCTTCTGGGGGAACACAAACTCAGTGCTATCTTTTAGTCAGCACTTACTCTGTGCCAGGCAGTAGCTAAGAGTCTGTTTTTATGCAATGTGTAATCACATTATCTCCATTTTGTAAATGAAGAAACCAAAGTTTAAGTTAAATAAGCTACTTGGGGATGTTCATCGAGTAAGTGACAAAAATATAATTTGAACCAAGGCCCTCTGACTTTCAAAACCCATATTTTTGACCATTAGATTCAGAAACAACTGCCTTTCTAGCATATCCCTCACTCATTTTCTCATGAAAATTCTGCTCCTTAATGGTCCTATTCAAAGGACAGTTCCTCAATAAAAGATTCCTGGGTATTATGTTCCAGTTCAGAATTAATTTTTCCCTTCCTGGATTTTCATATGACCGACTGCCTTTCTTTTGGAATGTAATACATTGTCTTTTGTTTATTGGTGTGAATATCTCATTTTCTGTGCTGTATAGAATAGTTCTTGGGAGCCTAACACATACCAGGTGCTTTAATTTTTTTTTTTTTAAAGGAATGATTATAAATTCCTTTAGGGCAAGGAGTATGCCTATATTGCCTAGCTCATGTTTTACATTAAGAAGTTCAGTGAGAGCTCATTGGATTGAAGTTCAGGAACAAGATCATCTGCTAGAGGACATAGCATATACACTTTAGAAAGGACAGAATTGGGGAAGTAATTTATAGATATTGACACAATAAATAAGCTAGTTCATGACCTAAAGAAATTTGAAAACGAGTACAGTTTAAATTGGCCTATAGGTTTGTGAATCCAGTTAAAGGCTAATCCAGTGTGTTCATAGGATATCTTTCTATACCTCTTCTGTTCCTAGTCTAGTACTAGGCATTATTGTATAATGGAAAGACACCCATAAAAGAAAAGAAATATCTGAGGCTCTCATGTCTTCGGCAGGAGTTCAGATTTAAGAGAATAAATGAAAAAAGGAAACTTTTTTTTTTTTTTTAAACAGGATCTCACTCTGTTGCTGAGGATGAAGTGCGGTGGTGTGATCATAGCTCACTACAGCCTTGAACTAGGCTCAAACAATCTTCCCACCTCAGCCTCCTGATAAGCTGGGATTACAGATGCATGCCACCACACTTGGATAATTTTTAAATTTTTGGTAGAGATGAGGTCTCTCTATGTTGCCCAGGTTGGTCTTGAGCTCCTGGGCTGAAGCAATCCTCCTGCCTTGGCTTCCCAAAATATTGGGATTATAGGTGTGAGCCACCTTGCCTTGCCCATTTTAAAAAAATAATTTAAACTTTTATTTTAGATTCAGGGGGTACATGGGCAGGTTATATGGGCATATTGCATGATGCTGAAAGGAAACTTAAAAATAAATTATCAAAGAGTAGACGATTCATTTGAAAAAATGTATATTAAATTACTGAAACACTATAGAGGAATGATAAGAATGTGCTGTTGGCTAGCCAGGGAAAACTTTCAGAAATAGGGGAAGGTTGAACCAAAACAATTATGTGATGGTTGCTATTTGGTAGAAAGCAGTGAGCAAAGCACTTTGGTTAGTATGAAAAAATAGTGTAGAGTCTAGAATTAGTGTGTTGTATTTATGGAGGACGTAGAATGGATGGGCTTTGCTGGTGGAAGGACTTTGCTGTGTGTGCTTAATACCCCCCAAAGAGGGACTCTAGAAAAACTGGGAGGCAGGTGAAACTGGACTTGAGAGTTCTAGCACATGAATCTTTCAGCACTTCTTTTCCTTTTCTGGCTCTTCTTCCTTTCCATCCCTCACCCCCGCCAGTCATCATGTGTCTTATTGCCAGCTCTCACTTGGGCATATGCTCACTTAGGTGTAGATAATGATGGTTTACAATTTGAAACAGTAAATCAATTGGAGGGTGGGGTGGAAAGAGGAGGACAGGGAAAAAGTTTTACTAGTTAAGATACAAATATTAGCAAAGGAATAGGTGTGAATGTTTATGGACTACTTGATGAAAAGGCAGTGATTTCATTTGGCTAGGGTAGTGAGCTTCCTAATGTTATTGAGTAAGAGCACCTCTTGTTAATAAGAAAAAATTGGTAGGTTCTTACATAATAGTAACTGTACTACTAGTATCCTTGGGAAAAATACATGTTGATAAAATTACTTTGAATTAATACATTTTAAAGTAATAGTATATATGGTGGTTAATTTAGTTTACAGACAGCAGTCGGAAGGATGTGGATTCACAGACCCGTTTACATTACTTGACTACTTCCCAGATCTTTCCCACAGGTTGGATTTCACTGGGCTAGCATAGGATTTCTGTAGGGAGGTTCATTCTGTGAGACTCATTTATTCATTCACTCAAGAAATATTTATTGAACTAAGTGCAGTATGCTCTTTTAGGCTCTGGGAAAATAGTTGTAAAAGAAAGTAAGACCCTCCTTCAGGGTGCTTATATTTAAGTGAGAAGAGACAGTAAAAAATATTACACAAATAACTATGATATTTCTAATGGTGTTAAGTGTTACAGATAATAGGGATTATCTGGGTAGGCTGGGAGGAATGTTGCTTAGATAGACTGGAGAGAGAACTCTCTAGTATGGTGACATTTGAATAGACATTTGAATGAATTAGGGAGGGCCCTGCAGGTCTCAGGAAGAAGAGTGGAATGCATACAAAGCCCATGTTTGCTGTCCTTGGGTAACAGCAAAAAGACTGGTGTGGCTAGAGTAGGATTAGGGAGATGAATAATTAATTGTGGTAGATGATGGAGTCTGGTAGTGCATAGCAATATTATATAGGATCTTGCAGGCCATTGTAAGCACTTTGAATTTTACCCTAAATGAGATTAAAAAAAAAAGCCATTGGAGGATTTAAATCAGATTAATGACATAATCTGAAATGTTTTAAAAGAATCACCATGACTGTTTGTGAAATAGATGATTAGGTAAGCTTTGAAGCAAGAGACCAACTGTAGAAATCCAGGCTTCAGATTAATTCTCAAATGCTTCTGATTGGTTGAATAAGATGAGGATGGAGAACTGACCCTTGGATTTGCAATGGAGAGGTTACTAAGGAATGTGTACTCAATTTGGTAGGTAATAATGAGCCCTCAAAGGTTTTATAGAGAAGTTATACCATCAGTGTGGTACTTTATGAAAATGTATCAGTTGGTACCTATAGATGGGAAGAATTCTTTTTTTATAATTTTATAAATTATAAAAAATTATATAAATTATTATTATTATTATTATTAATTATATTATTATTATTTTTTTGGAGATCTGGGAGTTTAGCTCGCTTGTCGCCCAGGCTTGGAGTGCAGTGGCCGGTCTCAGTCACTGCAAGCTCGCCCTCCGGGTTTTAGCATTCTCCCCTGCCTCAGTCCCGATAGCCGCGGTACGGCGACCCGACCCTCGTCACGTCGCCAGGCTAGTTTTTGTATGTTTTAGTAGAGACGAGGAGATTTCACACATGTTAGCCAGGATGGTCTCGATCTCCTGACTCGTGATCGCCCGTCTCGGCTCCAAGAGGCCTCCCAAAGTGCTGGGATTACAGGCTTGAGCCACCGCGCCCGGCCTATATATAAATTATTATAGATAAAATGTCTGACGATAGAGATAAATTTTAGGTACTCATTTCAACAATGTAATTGGAAAAGTATGGAGGCTGGGAGTAAAGTAGCAAAGGTGAGAATGGAAATGACATTTCAGAGTGTGAACTGGAAGAACTAGGCAATTGAAGAAATACAGAGCCAGAGACAAAAGAGTCTAAGTTAAAATTTTGAAATTGTATGATGAAAAAAATGGTGGTTCCATTAACAGAATTCAGAATGTCAGGAACAGAATGAGGTTGTTTGGGAAAGATGATATTCTTAACTTTGGATGCCATGGCTTTGAAATTTTAGACATCTAGGTTGATCTCATAGCTCAGCTTTAAATTATTATTCTTCAATCCTCTTCCAGCAGTCCCTCTTTTAGAAGGGATTATAGCATTGGAAACTATAATCTCCTGAACTGAAGGATCCCATCCTTCTTCCTAGAATAAACCTTTGTTACTTGACTCTGTAGTCTGTATTGATGATTCACACAGAACAAACCTCACGAAAAGTCTGTTATTTTATTTATTTATGTGCTAAGTTTGAGGTGTTGGTGGTAAATTTTGGCAAAAATGTCTTTTAGAATGGAAATGTAAGTCCAGAATAAAGAAGAGAGATAAACGTTGACTGAAATGTGGGAGTCATTTTCTATCAAACTAAATAAGAACTCTTTAAAGGAAAGAATGTACCAAAGAGAATATTAATTATAGGTGCCAGAATACTCCTCTGTAGTGGGAAAGTTAATTTGACACGTGGAGGAGAGGCAATGTACATTTAACACTATCAAGAACATGCCTCGGAAACTTTGCATTTGGCCAATCACCTTGATGGGCCATATTACAGTGTAAAATAAAACTCAGAGCATGTTGAGGTGTAGGAGTGATATCAAGAGAAACAAGAAGTTTTATGAGTTTCAAAGGAATGGTCAAGAGAAATGTACTTCATATTAAGTCAATGCAAAGTAAAGCTAAGGAAATATGCACTGGAGAATTCAGCAGAAGCAAAAATCCAAGGAAGAAGTGACTTAGAATGATGTTAAGCTTCTTTAGAATTCATGAAGATATTTCAGGAGTGAGTTGAGGAATGCTATTTTCCATTATAGTCTGAATGGGTATTCTTCTCATTTTAATTTATAACATAAAAATATATGGCAATGGAATGGGGGTGGTTACTATTTTGGGGACATCCAAGTTGTAAATGTATGAGTCACAGCACATTTAGAGGAGAAAAAAAAAAAAACGGAGATCAAAAAGTAGCCATTAAAGAGGCAGAAGAAAATGGTTTCAGAATATTTCTGAAACTTGGATGACTTTA
Organism: Rhinopithecus bieti; assembly: GCF_001698545.2. Classification (NCBI taxonomy): domain Eukaryota; kingdom Metazoa; phylum Chordata; class Mammalia; order Primates; family Cercopithecidae; genus Rhinopithecus; species Rhinopithecus bieti. Next base: position 232,833 of record NW_016820939.1, on the reverse strand, counting down.
TACTTGAACGGTTAAAATGGCATGAAATCCGTTTACCTTTAAAAGACCCTCCAGTGCTGCCATGCAATGCCCTGCCATTTTGTTGTGGTTGTTGTTAAGGGATTAATTAATTTCCATAATAGTCTTTACTTTCAACTCAGGAAAATGTTAACTTTGTGCTTTTTTGGGACAATTATGGATATGAGTCTCCTTTATCTTCCATGTAAACCTGACTAAACCACAAGTTCTCAGATTGACCAAATTAGAAATTGGAGGAAAAATTCAACTATGCATTTTTTGAGTGAAGGACACTCATTATTTCATTCTCTGACACAATGTAATGTTGAACCCAGTTGGTATGTCTTTCAAAACTGACATGGAGTCTGTTCTTTGCGCAGTTGTGTGTGTGTGTGCACATGTGCACACAAATGCATGTTTTCTCTTTTAAGGCTATTACTTCTTTTTGAAACAGAATACCCTGGGTAAGTTATAGATGGATATTATGGATTTAACCCAACTAATTGCAAAAAAGTGAACCCTTCTTACCACCAGGGCTCTTCCTATTTCCTAATTCTCATTCTGCTACACACAAGGAAACACTAGGATACAGAGCCATTTGAACTTGAAAAAGAGCTCCATGTCACACAGTAAAATTATATTTTAGTTTTACACTGTAGACTAGAATGTATAGTGTAAATGATTCCTTGGTTCAGAAAAAATATACAATGTTAATATATGCTTATTAAATAAATATAGTTGTATACTACTTGGTTGAAAACTGAAGACAATTTATAAAATAGCATGCACCTGAATATAAGGCCCAGAGAAACTTAAGAATTATTACCTGAACTAACTTTCAAGGTTTTAATCTATTGTTTTATTTCCTGTGGAATTCAGGTCATTATTGCTAATTTCAATTGAAAAGACTCAACTAAAAGTTTTTTTTTTTTTCAGGTTGTAGAGAGTTTCACATCACTGAAGTGAAACCTTCATCCACATAAGAACGTGTTAAGAATTTCATATGTTTACCAAAGTATCATGTTTTACCATTACCCTAACCTTCTAATCTATTTATATTTTAAATGTTAACAGATTTCAAATACTTACTAGAGAAAAAACAATGTTCTATTAAGGAGCTTCAGGTGTTTGCTTTGTAGATGTGGTATACAGATTTAAATTGTGCTGGGATTTATATTTTTTACCTAATGTGTATCCATAGCTATTTTGGCTGTAGCAACATGGCTTTCATTTTGCATAACTAATAAAAGTAGCTGATGAGTCAGTCTAATGATATTGCTTTATGCTTCTTTAGAATCTTTCATCTGCAGCTCACTAAATGCTTTGTAAACATTAATTAAACATCACAACACACATTGGAGGAAAGGCTAGTATTATTATCCTTTTATGGAGAAACATATATAGAGGGCCTAGGTAAGGCAAATATTAAATATATAGAACTGAGTTCTACAGGATACAGGTGCCAATAATGCTTCTTCCTGGGCACAGAGAAAGGTGTACAGGTGTAATTACAACAAAACCCCCAAAGTTTATGGGGAACTTGAGTTTCAGGAAACTCAGAAAGCTTTATGAAATAAATTTCAGAGATTATGTATTAAACTGAAGTTTCTAGTTAGAAGAGTGTGTATCACACAGTACCCAAACTTATCTTTTTCCTGATGAAGTGGAAAATCAGGTCAGGATTACTGTAACGTGCTTGAACTTAATAACTGAAAATAGAATCATATGATCTGGGTGTTCTAGCACAGCCCGATTTCAAATAAGCTGATCTGCTTCTCCCATAAGTGGATTCAAACTATTCTTATTGTGTGACCTAATTTTTAGTTTTGAAGATCAAATCACCATAGCTATCATGGTCAGTTTTGAAGCTTTATTTCTATATCCTAAAATAAAGTGGGTATTGACCAATTATCACACAACTTGGGCAATTCAGATGGCTGGCAAATCAGTTGTTCAATTGCTAGTAACACAGATAGGAATTCAGCAAGATGGAATTTTATATTTCTTTCATAAAAGGAAGTCTGAAGAGAGGCTTATATGATAGCTCTAAAGTGGTGTCAGTCACTCAGGCGCTTTTAGTTTTCTTCCATTCCCAAGGTTTTCACATAGTCCAAGATGGTTGCTGGGAGCCCAGACAGACATCACATATGTCTTCTAATCAGGGAGGAAGCAGAAAGGACAAAAAGACATACTTCAGTTGTTTGTCTTAAGGAACTTTCTCTAAAGGCTCACTTACTCTTTACCAACCATCCCTGTCTGCAGGAGAGATTGGCAAATGCAGTCATTTAGCTGGATACATCACTACTTGGAATAAAATTAAAGTTCTTAAAGTTCTATCATTAAGGAAAGAGAAGAGAATAGATGTTGTGTAGGTGACTAGTTGTTTTAGCTATAGCAAGCAAGCAAAATCAACGATTAAAGCAAAAAACAAATCCTCTTTGGATAGTGAATTATATGGTTTGACTCTGTCTAACTGATGTTGACTGAACAATATACACATTTCCAGTGTGTTTCGTGACCTGGAGGCACCGCCTATGGGTGTGTATGTGTGGCCCTGGCAAGAAAATAACCTAACCAACAAGTGCATCAGCAGAATTGTCTGGAAATATTCTTGCTGTGTTCCTCCCCACCCTGTTTTTGGTCATGCACTGAAGTCAAGGTTCCTGGTGTGCTTGCAAATTAGCTGCTGGTAAAGTTAGGCAGGTCCAGGGCAGTGTAAATCTCCTCTGAACTGTTTAATTGTGATAAGCTGGAATATAAAGCTACTTTTCCTTTTGTACAACTTTTTATCCTGTGTTCTACATGAGTGTGCATCTCTGTGTGTGTTATCCTGAGGTTTGCCTACTCCTTACTCCCTAGACACTGATTTTGGGAGGAGTTTGAAAGCATAGTAATGGCTTACTTGCTTGAAAGAAATATTTCATTTAACACAATTGTAATCGCAAAAGGTTGTGAATGTTAACTTATACTTCTTTATAGTTGGTTGTGGCAACTATAGTTGGATGTGGCAAATGATCCATTACACATTGGAATTAAACCTATGGTCAAGTGAGCTTTAAGAAGAGGTTAATTTGGAGACACGGTCTGAAACAGTACATGTTTTAGTTCTTCATAAATATTAAGAACTTTGTTATTTCACTTTCTTTGAGTGCCACTTTTGTGTTCCACAACTTCATCTACACAGATAAACAGATAAGGGTCTGAAGAAATGAAAAGGGCTGTTAAGGTTAGCTATAAATGATGTTTGGCGATCAGAGAGTCCCTCTAGTGGTAGCTAGCATAAATACGCTTAGGCAACAACAAATAGTCTGGTGCACCCTACATATTTGTGGTGGTGACCTACGGTTTATAAAGCCACCTCAATTTAGTTCTAAATTCTTATTATAGCACGGCTGTTTTTGAGTCAACTCTCAGTAAACATTTTTAGTATTTTGTTTTCTTAATGTAGATTTGGGAGCTTGTGGATCATCGTCTTAATGAACCTAGTCTCCTTTGTTTCTGTGTGTATGGACTTCCACTTTCTTCTTATCTAAAAGCCACAACCAGTCATTTTTCAGGGCACTCAGTTTGGCGAAGTTTTAAGAGTCTCCAAAATGATGCCTCTGTTGTTAGTCCTTGTGTTTGGCATATAACTAGAGTGAGATAAAATAATCAAACCGATGAAGATCAAAATGTCAGGTTTATTATCAATAAAAGTGATATTGAAGAATGTGGCTCAGTTGTGTGGTAACAGTTGGTTTCCTAGGACTGCACCAGAAATAGCCATTTTTTTTGGTTGCCTGCCAGGCCTTGCTCTGCAGGGTTAGTCCCTTTTACATAAAGTGACACATAATTTGTTGTGCAAACCAAGACACTTTTGAGAGTGAAGGGGGCACTGATAGGATGAAATGCCAGGACTGTCCTGAAAACTGTGGCATAAAGCCACTGACTTTTATCTCATGACAGTAGCCAAAAGAGAAAGCACATTGTCTTCAGGCAGACAGATCAACAGGCAGACAGAGAAAGAGGAGAAAGGAGCTTAGCTCAGCATACTCAGTTGCTTCTCCCTAACACACCAATTAGATAAATCAATTCATTACCCTTGAAGAGAAGTAAGGGATGGTCCAAGAAGCCAGTTGTGCTCATGGAAAGCCCATCCATAGATTCCACAGGGGTATGGGATGGGGGTTTTTCTAATCAGCCCTGCTCCTGATATTTGCACAGCCAGAGTGGGGTACTCTAGGCATAGGACTGAGGAGTGCAGTGCAAGTGCTGATTGTTAGCATATCTTCTCAACCTCATATTTAATGGTATGAGGCTTGGTACATTCGAAATTGGCCATGGTAGGAGTTCTGGCAAATTACAAACCAGGGCTTTCTTTCCCCCTTTCCAGAAGAGCTGGTTGTTAAAAAATCATCAGCACACCACTTAGCCCTGGACTAGAATTTTATTTCCAGTGGGTTTTATGGCTTAGACTTCCCACTGCCCCCACCAGCTGGGAAAGATGTCTGTGATCAGTGATCATAGGCACATTTGTTATTGCCATGAAAAACTCCAACCTCTGCACCTTCTATATGCCTCATAGGGAATGCACTCCATTGGTCCTGCTTCACATGGCCTTGACAGCCGCAGTGTAGTGTGTGCTCCAAGTCTTCTGACCTGGCAGAGCCAAGGAGCCTGAGGATAGGTTTTCAATTTGGCACTGAGATTGGCCATTCAATGCATGCCTGCGTAGTTCCTTGCCAAGTCTATGGAAATCGAAAGCATAAGTGTGACTTTGATGCTTTTAGAATCTTCCAGGCATTCATGATGAGAAACGGGATTCTTCATAGGGGAAGTGAAATTCCTGACAATAGCATTATCAGTAGAGCCATAAAGTAGCTGAGTTTTAGAAGTTAGAAGCTCTGAATTTGAGTCCTGTTTATGTGAAATATAACTAAACTTTGTAAACAAATTTTTACTGCTTGGAGTGTTGGTTTTTTATGAAGCGGGAACAATATTCTCCCATAAAAATAAGATTTTGAGGATAAAACGAAATAGCATGTGAAAATGAGTTATAAATCTTAAAGAGCTAGGTTAATGTAAAGCATAAGCATTATAAGGAAAGTGTGTATTTGGTGGCAAAAGGAGAGATTAGTTAGTGCTGACATTTTAGCTAATTATTTGCAGGATGAGAGGCAGAACTGGATTATCTGGATTATCTATAAGGCTGACTAAGCATGTGCTTAGCCCTCCAGCAAACGAGTATTGAGTAATGTTTTTTGTTGGGGGGGGGGGATTAAATATTTCTCCTCTAACTCCCCTGAAAAAATTAATTATCATTGGAAATATAAATTTGTTGGATTTCTTTATGCTTATTTTATGGTTTATTGTTTTAAAATTTTAATTTGTAAGGGAGTTGGGGTATTGGGGTATTGCATTCTTAAAAGCACTTAGAATCTCTAAAAAAACTTAACCTAGTCATAGTTTCCACTTGTATTCTTGTGCCTTTCAATGCCTTGAAAAGATCTGGGGTGAAGGAAGACTTCAGGGGTACATGTTGTATTATGTACTTTGTATAGGTCACACAAGGGCTGTATTTTTCCTTCACATTATAGGCAGATTCCAAATACAAAATTAATTTACTATGAAGTTTCCTAGTAAAACACAAAATAAATAATATGTAACATTGAGTAAGAACTATGTTTGATATTTTAAAAGAACTTAAAATGGAAATCTTCCAGGTTCAAGGCCAGTTTTTAAGGTTCGGGTTTTTCAAATGCATATTGGCTTCCCTCTAGTGGTAGCTGAGGCAAACTGACCCAAAACCTGGGGCACAAAGCTCCTCTCTGCATCAAAAATAGAGTGTTCAACTTCTAAGTCTCTATTTTAATGGCTGGAAAGGATGTAGCTAATCTCAAGTTTTGCATTATTTAGATCCTTGGGTTAATTTGAAGTTGTTGCCCCTATAGTGTTTGGGCTTTTTTAAACTTTTCTTGTGTTTATTTTTGGTTAATGGAGTGTGTATGTGTGTTCTTTTCCACAAAAATGAAGCCCTTTGTTTACTTTTACATTTCAAGTTTTTGATGCTTTATGTAATATCTTCTGGCATGAATTATAGAAAACAATGTGTTAATAAGTACTTGGTAAAACTTGAGATTATTCTTATAGGTTTTTTTTTTTTTGGTAAAAATCAATAATATGCAAAAATATTCAACCTGGATCTGATGATGCCTCTAGATCTAAATAGCAATTTTCAGAAAAGCCAGAGGATGGACAAACATGTTAAAATACCAAGAAGATGTAATCAGACTGAGAAAGTTCGTAGGACATAAAAGCACATTTTTTCAACAAATACGTTGCAAGAGGGGGAAAATGGGAGAGAAAAATGGAACATGAAAATTAAAAGATATTTAAAATACAACAATAATTTATCATATCACATCCTTGTTTGGATCCTGATTAAATAAACACCATGAAAAACCCCTATTTGTAAGATATATGAGACAATTAAAATGTTGACACTACATGTTTGATATTATTAAGGAATTATTTTTAGATGTAATAATGGTATTTTAGTTGTGTTAGTTTTGTTATAAAGACAAACTATTGCATTTTAGAGATTCATCCTGAAATATTTATAAGTGAAATTATATGATATCTGGGATTTCCTTCAAAATAGTCTCAAGGTAATGGATAGATGAGGATGTGGATAAGGTAGATTGGCCATGGGTCTGGTACTGGATGGTTATCTGGAAATTCATGATACTATTTTATCTACTTTTGAGTATGTTTAAAATTCTCCATAATAAAACATTTTAAAATACCAATAAATTGGTTATAGTACCTTTAATAACAGCTATGTAAATAAATGCCTCCCATCTTACCATATCATTAAACATCATTGTTTTATGGACTACATCCTCAACCCAAGCCAACCTTGCTTTAGGCCTCATGTTGGAGATATACCCTAAACTTGTTGGAGCAGCCCTGAGGAGTCTGACTCTGTCTAAAGTGATTTGTTGGACCTCTAAGAAATTGTGTTAGTTTTTCTGGACCTTAATTCTAATATGAACCAAAAGGCCAAGGTTTCTTAGGGAAGACACGATGAAATAAGCTCAAGTTATCCAACTCCTTAAGATTGAATCAACATCAACTTAAGGAAAAGTGAGCAAATGTTTAGTTATTGATGCATAAAATATGTGAAGTTTTGTTTTGTTTTGTTTTTTGTTTGTTTGTTTTTGAGACGGAGTCTCGCTCTGTCACCCAGGCTGCAGTGCAGTGATGAGATCTCGACTCACTGTAACCTCCGCCTCCCAGGTTCACGCCATTCTCTTGCCTCAGCCTCCTGAGTAGCTGGGACAACAGGCGCCCGCCACCACGGACAGCTAGTTTTTTGCATTTTTAGTAGAGATGGGGTTTCACCATGTTGGCCAGGATGGTCTCAATCTCTTGACCTCGTGATCTGCTCACCTCAGCCTCCCAAAATGCTGGGATTACAGGCGTAAGCCACCGCGCCTGACCGTGAAGCATTTTGAAGTTAGAGAAACGGTGACAAAGAACAGGCCATTCATGGACCTCAGTATTCACACTCCCTTAGCTCCAGGTTTTCAGTCTTCTCATACAGGTATCCCCTCCAGCTCCTTTCTCTTCTCCACCCAACTGACCATGGCCTTCTGCCTTATCTCAGCCCATGTGGAAGGCCAGTCCCCTACCTGTTCCAAGGAGGCTGAGTACTGCATTCTTTACCTAGAGTTTCCCTGGATCCTTGCTCTGAACATACTGTCTATGTGGACCCGGAGTACTGCTGTCCTGCCAGACTTCCACTGCCCCCTTCTGGTGTAATACTCCTTCTCCCTACTCACAAAGAGGGAAGATTGGACCTCGCTGCATCCTGTTGTTGATCTGAAATAAGGATTTAAAACCTAGTGAATAGCTGGTGTAGGCTGCATATCCATTACTAAGCTGCATGGAGAAAGAAGCCAAAGAACTTGGAATGAGAAATTGCAAGTTCTCTCTACTGACAGTTGATTTCCCAACACCTAAACTTTTAAGGTCTACATTCATCTTACATAGAAGCTGAAGGGTTCTATAGGGAAAACCATAGGGAGAACCTCCCTGCCCTGAAATTTCTCTCCTTCCTAGATATTATGGTGCCTTTAATATTCCCAGTGGAAATCATGTGGGGTAGGAGATGGCTGGGCTGTCTGTCAGGAAAGGCAGGCTTAAGACTTTACCTTCTCTTGGGTATTGGGAAAAGAAAGGTAGAAGGGACTACAAACATTTATACGTGCTCTTTTTTAAAACAATTAACAATTTAAAAACCTCCAGCCAAGCAGGGAAGCTGATAAAACTACCTGTGTCTTCGTCAACCATAGCAACCATTCACAGGGAGATTCTTATAACTAAAGAGAAAAGCATGAGGAAGTGGGGTTTCCTAACCACAGGGCTTCCTTCCAGGCAGGGTACTATGAGTAAAGAGGGAGAGTGAGCTAAATGTGCTAAGGCCCCAAATGACAGAAAGGCTGTCCCGAAAGTTATCACATCTGCAGCAGCCAGAAGCCAATTTCAAAGTGGAGTAGATTCTAGGATCCAGGACAAAGTAAAGACAGCCCAAATTAAATCTGAAATCAAATGGAGAAAAGGGAAATGCAATAAAGAAGAGGATCTCGAGTAACAATCTAGAATATACGAGACCTTTTAAAATTTGCTTTTTTGTGTGTGCAGATAAATTAATCTAGCATAAGGAGTTAAGATCAATTGAACAAATAATAATTTACTAGGACACCCCTGATAAAAGACAAACTTCAGCCAAATTAAATTTAAAGGAGTTTAATTGAGCAACGAATGATTCACAAATCAGGCAACCCTCAGAATCACAGCAGATTCACAGAGACTTCAGGGGTGCCTCACGGTCAGAACAAATTTATAGACAAAAAAAAGTGACGTATAGGAAACGGAAGTGAGGTACAGAAACAGTGAGACTGGTTACAAGACAGCATTTGCCTTATTTGAACACAGCTTGAAAATTCAGCAGTCTATGAATGGTTGAAGTATGGCCCCTGGGATTGGCTAACACTCAGCTATTGTCACAGGTGCATATTACTAAGTTAGGTTTTCAACTTTGTCTGACTATTAAGCTAGATTACAGTTCATCCACAAGGACTCAGATATAGAAGTACGGAGTCCTTCTCAGGTCATATTTAGTTTGCTTTAACACCTTTCATACTTAACATTCATTTTAAAATTACAGTTTTTGGGTGCCTTCATTTCTAGAAGTAATAGGTATTGTCAGCATATTTCCCAAACCTAAAAGCAAAACATACAATCCTATAGTGGGTCCAGATTTTTTAAAAATCAAGGTCAGTTTGGGAAATTTCATCCACCGTAGTAATTTGAGATCAAGAGAACATATACTGTTATTGAGCACCTGCTGTACTCCCAGCACTTTGTTAAGCATTTTACATTAATTATCTCATTTAATCTCCACCTTGGGAAATAAGCAAAAATTACTCTCACTTTACTGATATGAAAATTAAGGCCTACTGAAATCCAGTGACTTGCCAAGGTCATATAGCTCACATGTATGATGGTGCAAGAATTTGAACTCATGGAGTCTAGCTCCAAAGCCTAGACACTGAAACCATTTTGCTGCAGAACTAACAAGGATAGATGAATATTTTTATTTGGCAAGAAGAATAGGAAATGTGTATTTTATTCATACAGGATGCCCGAGAATCAGATGTTTACTTAGGGAAGGGAAAAGGAGAATGGAAAGAATTGTCCACAGCTCCGGAGTTAAATGCTTCCTAAAACTCTGCTTTTCCTATACTGAATTGTCTGCTGGTATTACAGGATCCTAACTCTTATCATTCTTTCTCAAGACCTACCTTTTGGGTAACTGCTATTTTAGCAATTGCACCTTGAATCTGAAGACAGTATTTGTACTTCTCTCACCCTTAGAAAAAAACTCACGTACTGAAATCTTGAGAACCAATTTAGTCATTTCATATCTGAATGTGTAAATCAAACTTCTCTACTGTTATTAAGAAAAAGCAGAGGTCATAGTTATTAACAAACTGCTGTCTGCAGAAAAATGGAATGTAGTAATCTATTCATTGGGACTACATTATTTTTTTCTTTTTGTTGTTAAGAATACTTGCCAGGAAGGAAGAGACCTGAGTTAGAAACTGGAGAGGAAATTCATACCTAGTCACAGTTTCTAGCCTTTATGTAAGCTTAAAAAAAAAAAAAAAAAAAGCCACACACACACACACACACACACACACAGACACACACACACACACACAACAGTTTTATTTTGCTGTTAGGAAAATAAAAGACTTGTATATGCTTGAAAAACTATAGAATAAAATAATAATAAATCATAAACAACAACCAAAAAACACTTGTTTTAAAGTTTAAGCATTAAAGTTATACATTTTCCTACTGAGAAATAAAAATGAATTATTAACTGATATCCCAAATGGACGTATATACTTCAGTTTAGAGTCTTTCTTACCAGGTGATAAGGCCTGAGGGGAAAATAATCCCTATATCAAAGCGCTGGAGCCAGAGCTGCTGGGAGATAATATGCTGTGAAACCACATATTTTGATTCACCCACAGCCTGGCAGTAAAGAGGAGTGTCTGGAATTTTTAACTCTGGTGAGCATGTAGGTTCATAGTCACAATCTTCAGAACTGGGGTTGGGATCATGAGGGTATAACAAAGCTCCACTGCAATGGCAAAGGGAGCTGCTCGAGGGACACTGCGGGATCTAATCCTGAGCAGGTACTCTGGCACCATCAACCATATGATGCCCTTGTTGGACAGGTGCACTTGCCCCTCACTCTGGGAGTGCCACTGTCCTTCCTGCCCTGAGGAGCTGTCTGTGTGCAAAGTCAATTTTGTTGCACCTACATTTGAGGAACTTGTATCCTTTGCCTGTGTCTGTAGAATGCTTTCATCCATCACAGCACTACTACTCTGACTGCCATACTTTGCTCTCGCATCTCATCCACACAACTCAACCCATGCCTCCTATGCCTGGGATAGCCAAGAATCCAGACTTTTGCAGGCAGTAGATTACATCTTTATAGAAAAACAAACAAGCTAACGAGCTGATTTTGAGGGCTGAGGGAATTTAGCTAGACAGCACATTTTAAAATCAGGGACTCTGTCTTACTCATCCTTTTTCCCCCAATACCTAACACAGTATCTGGTACATGGTAGTATGTAAGGTTTAGGAGCTAAATAAATCATTCTTGCTTTCCTTCTTAAGTTAGAATTGGTTAGTAGATAGACACAGGAATCAGATAGCTGGCAATCAACAGGCTGCTGTTAACACATAAGTTACCTTTATTCAGATTAGAAAAACCTCCTTTTTTTTCCTTTGAGCATGTGAATTAGAAGAAAACACCCACTCCTGGAAGATGATTTTAAAGAACTATCTCTGCGTGGGTGAATTAGAAGGAAGGTACCAGGAAACTGGCTTGGTGTGCAGAAGCTGGGCTGAACTTTAGTCCCTACTTGTCTCCCAGGCCAGTGCCATTTTGTGGGGTGACTGGAGATCAAAGTAGAAGGGAGTTTTTGTTTTTGTTTCTTTAAATTTTGTAAAAGTTGAATTAGAGTATATTGCATGGAGGGCCATCTGATCTTGCATTAATTGAATTTACTTTTCAAAGTAGTAGGATTCTCATTATAGGGCTAGAACTTGGCCCGTACACTTGCCACATGGTACAGAGTCAACCAGGATGCCCTCCCTGGACCAACAGTTGTGAAGAAGTGAGGCCCAGAAAAGCCTCTGTCAAGCTTGCTCAGTTCTTTCTCCTCAAGTCTGCAATAATAGACTTCATTTCTTTCCCTTAGGAGGAATGAAGGAATGTGGGGAGGGAGACCAAAGATATTACAGTAGTTCTTACTCTTGGAATCACAGGAATAGGAGAAAAGAGCTTCTTAGTGGCGTAAGTACTCAATTAATGTTTCCTGAATGAGTGGATAAATTTAAGAATAAGCAGATACGCTATTTATTGTATAAATTTAACTAGGAAAAAACAGTGGTAGGATAGCCAGGAGGAAAGTTTTGTGGGCAAAATGAATATTTTGTGTTTTGCTAATGTGTTGGGAGTATGTGAACTACACTTGGTTTGTTATTTGGAGGGCTTGGTTAGACCATGATGCTAGAGACTGGGGGACTGACTACTGAGAGTGGAACAGAAAAGGGCCTTTGAAGAGCTTGAGTGTTCAGAGAATGAGTTGGAAGAGACTCGGGATGTGTGGATTTTGGTGGAGAAAGATTAATTTTGATTGGGAAAGATTAATCAACTTGTGCAGAAACCATTCAGAATTGACTAGAGGAGAGGAGATGAGAAGGAGTTAGATCAGTGACTTCTTAGCCTGGGTACCTTTGAGCAGACTCTAGATCTAGGGGATATAATGATGGGTGCTTTTGTTCCTTGAGAGGAAAAAAAAAAAAAGGCACAAACCCATGAATTCTCCAAATGCTACTTTAGGAGAAATCTTTTCCCTTTTTGGTGTTGGTTACAATGCCGCACACATGAAAGAATAAGGAGGTGAGGAGGCTTATTTTGGGGCCTGTTTTTGGAGACTGTGTGTGCTATCTTATTTATTACACTTCAATTACATCACTAATTCATATTAGTTTATCAGTTTAGTCAAGAATTTTGAGGTCCCAAAACATACGAAACAAATGAATTTCAATGGCGGAGAAAAGATCAGCCTTTGGGTGGGGAGTGGATGACACTGGGATGAAGACAGACAGCCGGGAGGTAGGAGGAGAGCAGCGCCACTTTGAGGTACTTGAGTCTATAATTAGTTATCTATTACTGTGTAAATAATTGTCCCAAGACTTACTGGCTTAAAATGGCAGTCATTATTTAGCTCACAATTAAGGTATGAGATCAGTGTGGTGGTTGTCCTGGCTTAGCTGGGTTTACTCACGAGTCTGTAGTCATCTGCCGCTTCCGGATAAGTTGCTGGGTCAGCTAGGGGTTGGCTGGTCCTGTATGGCTTCCCTCAGATGTCAGGTGGCTGTTGGCTAGAGTATCTTGGTTCTCCTCCAGTGGCCTCCGCATAACATTGCACTGAAAATTGCTGGTTTCAAGTTTCTAGGTGCAGCAAGAGAACAAGCCCAAATGCGCAAACCTCTGCTTCATCTTTGCTAATGTCACATTTGGCAGGTCCTGTGGCCAAACTCAGATTCAGAAGGTATCTCTTGATGGGAGGAGCTACACTGCCACAGGGAAGGAAAGAATCTGAGGTTATTTTTACCACTTACTCTAGGATCCTAGGCTGAGGTGAGGACTGCAGTTTGAAGCTGATGGAAGACAGAGGTGCAGAAATGGGGAAGGGTGGGCTGTACCGATCCTCTTTGTCTACTTCACAGCCTTTCTGGGGCTGTCCCAACGTGGTCTACGTGCCATTGTGTAGTGCAAAGAACTCTGGAGGTATCCACGGGCAGATTCAGAAACCACAGTTAGAATCAAAAATCACTGGGGAAGGGAAAAACTAATAGAAGAAAGGAGTGTGGGTGATTAGAGGATACATATCATAAGATAATTTTAGAATGTTGCCCAAGACAGCCTTAACTATTATTCCAATTCAATTAAGTAACCTAGTTCTGATATTACCCTCCCGATATCTGGATGGGAAAACTGGGTAAGGGGATATGATCCAACTCACAAAATTTTGCACAAGGGGCTTGAGGAAACCAGGAACAATGCTTATTGAAGCTGGAACTATACACTGATGAAAAGGTATCATTTCCCTTACTGTTGGAAGAAACCAGGCACATCTTACAATAGGTTCTTTTTCATTAGCTGTGTTGAGAGAATAAAAGGATAATGTCTGTGGCCAATATTGCTGAATTGTGCTTGCTAGAGCCTTAATGAGATGATTAATGATCTGAGCAGAGCATCATTCAGATATGGGAGGAGGTAGGGGAATGGGGTGAGGGAGCTGCTTTTTCTTCAGTGAGCTCATCTGTCAAGGGACTGAATTAAAACGGCAAGTGGAGCCAAGGGAAAAACTTGCCTCATTCTCTCCCCATCTGGGCTTCCTCTCCTCTCTTCTGCCCTGCTGTCCTCTAGGTAGTATCAGACCTTGAGGCCTCTGAGTCCCAATTTCTCCTCAGTAAAATGAGGACAATAATCTCTCTCTCTTTCATACTGTTGTGCAATCCACTTTAACATCAAGGCCTAAACTTTACACCACTCAGAACTCCTTCATCTCTCATCTTTTTTATTTGTTCTTTTGATTTTATTTTAAGTTGTATTTTGAAATAATTTTAAACTTATAGAAAGGTTGAAAGATAGCGACTCTCATATACTCTTTATTCAGATTTAACAATTTTTGACCTTTTGTCACCTTTGCTTTATTATACTCCCTCTCTCTCTCTCTCTACACACACACACACACGCTTTTATGAACTATTTGATAGCTTGCAACCATTCCCTCTTACCTCTTAGTCCTTTACTGTGTATTTCCTAAGGAAAAAAGGTATCCTCTTACATTACCATAGTACAGTTGTCAAATTTATAAAATTTGACATTGAAACAATACTTTTTCCACTCCATACTCCATAATCTATTTTGTAAATTGCCCTAATGATGTCTGTTATGGCATTTTCCCCTGCCAGTACAGAATCCATCATAGGATCCTGCATTGCAGTTGACTGTTGCATGTCTTCAGTACCCAAATCTGGAAGATTTCCTTAGCTTTTCCTTATCTTTCATGACATTGATATTTTCAAAGAATACAAGTGATAGAATGTTCATCATTTTGGGTTTGTCTGATGTTTCCTGATGATAAGGCTCAGATCGTGCCTTTCTCGCTGCATAAGACATCGGTGATTTGTCCTTCTCAGAGTACTGCGTTTCAGGCACATAGTGTCTGTCTGCTCCTCACTAGTGATGTTAATTCAATCACCTCATCAAGGTGTTGTTTGGTTTCTCCACCATATAGTTACTATTTCCCTCTTTCAACCACTAAACAATCTGTGGGGAGACACTTTGGGACTGTGCACATATCCTGCTCCTCATCTAACTTTTCCCCCTGGAATGTACATCCACAGATAATTCTTTTCTGAATGAATCTTTATTACTGTAGTTGCAGAGTTTTCTTTGCCTAACCTCATGCCATATTTTTACCTTTCTTTTTTCACAGTTAGTTAGAACCTGGCACCCGAGAACATAATCACGTTATTCATTTTCTCAATATTATGATACCATAAAGTAGTTTCACAATTGCTATACCCATATCTCAATGAAAAATAAACTTACTAGAAAAAGTTCAAGATTTGTTTGCAGTTCTTTTTTTGGCCCTAGGTTGTGGGTATATTGTCAAAATCATGTGATCAAAAGTTACTTGCATTGCTTCTCTTTTCCTCTTTCTTCTGTATGGTAGTTAGCCTTCTCTACTCCCCAGTGTGGTTATGTATGTGTGTGTGTATGTATGTATGTATGTTTGTATGTATGTATGTGTTTTAGAGATTGGTTCTTGCTGTGTTGCCCCGGCTGGAGCGCAGTGGCTATTCACAAGTGTGATAATTGCCCAGTATAGTCCAAACTTCTGGCCTCAAGTGATCCTCCTGCCTCAGCCTCCCGAGTGGCTGGGACTACAGGTGGGTACCACAACACCCAAGTTTCCATGTGATTATTTAATAAAATACAGTTAATTTGTTACTGTGGCCTATTCAGTTTTAGGATTTTCCTCTCCCCCACGTCATCTTCCCAAATCTAAAATTTCTGGCCTACCATATTAGTTGGCCTGGGCTGCCACGACAGAATACCACATACTGGGGGGCTTAAATAACAGAATTTTGTTTTTCACTTCTCAGGTGGCTGGAAGTTCACAATAAAGGTGCCAGGAGGGTTGGTTTCTGGTTAGGCCTCTTTCCTGGCTTGCAAATGGCTGCCTTTCACTATGTCCTCACATGGCCTTTTCTCTATGCATGAACTCTGTTGTCTTTTTCTCAGCTCATAAGGACAATAGTCCTATTGAATTAAGGCCCTACCCTTATGGCCCATGTAACTGTAATTACGTCTTTACAGACCTTATCTCCAAATATAGTCAATGGAGTTGAGGGGTTCAACAAATGAATTTTGCAATGGTGCAGTTCAGTCCATACCATCTACTGTCTTTCCAGCTTTCTCGTTCTTTCTCCAATGAAGCTCTTGGAACTTCTTTCAAAACTCATTGAGACTCCTGATTCCTTTTGATTTATTTCCTTCCTTGTTTAACTATTTGCATATTCATTCTTTCACAATTCATCTCATCATTCATTCATTTACTTATCCAAATATTATTTATTAAATGCCTATTGGGCTGGGAGCGGTGGCTCACGCCTGTAATCCCAGCACTTTGGGAGGCCGAGGAGGGCAGATCACGAGGTCAGGAGATTGAGACCATCCTGGCTAACACGGTGACACCCCGTCTCTACTAAAAATACAAAAAATTAGCCGGGCGTAGTGGCGGCGCCTGTAGTCCCAGCTGCTCGGGAGGCTGAGGCAGGAGAATGGCGGGAACCCGGGAGGCAGAGCTTGCAGTGAGCAGAGATCGTGCCACTGCACTCCAGCCTGGGGGACAGAGCGAGACTCCTCTCAAATAAATAAATAAATAAATAAATAAATAAATAAATGCCCATTAAGGATAATGCACTTTGCCAGACATAGGAGATACGGTGTTGAGGAGGAAAACTGAAAAAGGATATGTTCCTAGGGTTTAGAGTCAACTGAGGGAGTCTGACATTAATCAAAAATTATATTTAAAAAAATTTAAAAATGTACAAGTACACTACAATTGTGCTTCAAAGAATATACATATAAGAAAGTGTAAGAGGAGGGAAGTGATCAATCTTGTGTGGTTGGGAAGGCATCTCCATAAAATGGTCTTCACGCTGGGATCTAATGGAAGGCTAAGGGCTAAGTAGGGGAAGAAGAAAAAAGGCAAAGGGAGGTGGGGGTAATAGGGAAATTATGGTGACCCAAACCAAAAACCAGAAAGTCCTCCTGAGCTCTCTTCCTTGCTTCCCAGCATCTAATCTGCCACCTAGTCCTATTCATCCAACCTTGTCAATATCTCTTATCTGGCATATCTTACTCCACATAACCACTTATTTAATTCAGACTCCCGACTGCTCTGTCTTAGATTTTCACAGAAGCCTCTTAAATACACTCCCCCCCGCTTTCTGTCTTACTGCCTTTAAATTTATTCTCTGTAGTACACAGAGACCAGTGCACTATATTCTGTGTTATAAGAAACAGTGTGGGCTTTGGAGCAGAAGCAGCTCTGTCTCTTAGTTATATGTCTTTCTGCAAGTAACTTAATTTCTCTAAGTTTCAGTTTTTTTTTAAATCTGTAAAATAAAGATAATAGGCCGGGCGCGGTGGCTCAAGCCTGTAATCCCAGCACTTTGGGAGGCCGAGATGGACGGATCACGAGGTCAGGAGATCGAGACCATCTTGGCTAACACGGTGAAACCCTGTCTCTACTAAAAATTACACAAAAAACTAGCCGGGCGAGGTGGCGGGCGCCTGCAGTCCCAGCTACTCGGGAGGCTGAGGCAGGAGAATGGCATAAACTCGGGAGGCGGAGCTTGCAGTGAGCTGAGATCACGCCACTGCACTCCAGCCTGGGCGACAGAGCGAGACTCCGTTGTTTTGTTTTTCTAAGACCACCAGAGCGGGTACAAAAGAACCAGCGACTAGGCAAGGATAGGAGCAAAACTGCAAGTTTATTTTGGTCACCTAGCTTCAAGGGAGGAAGGTGGGTAGGGAGAGGTCTGTTGGCCCCCCGACAAAAGGGGCCCCCAGAGTCACCCGTACAGCTCTCGGACGGAGTTCC
>NW_016820939.1:192355-212309 GCF_001698545.2 Rhinopithecus bieti | reverse complement strand
GCAAGTTTATTTTGGTCACCTAGCTTCAAGGGAAGAAGGTGGGTAGGGAGAGGTCTGTTGGCCCCCCGACAAAAGGGGCCCCCAGAGTCACCCGTACAGCTCTCGGACGGAGTTCCCACAGTCCTGACATCCCGACAGGAGTGGAGGACTGAGGAAGGCTGCGCGTGGCGTGCCTCCGGAGCGGCTTTTCTAGGAGTGGGAGGGCAATAGGCGGGGCACGGGCGTGTCAGGGGCGTTCCACAGGTGCGACCAGGTAAATCTTGGTCTCTTCAGATTGACATCACCTGGCGCATGCCTAGTTGGTCTGCACCTTCCCGGGTCGCCGGCTGGATTTTCGCGCGCGCGGGAAAAGTTGGGGGGATGAAGAACCCGGAAGTGCGCCATCTTGCCTCTGTTCATCCAAACATCCGTCTCAGAAGAAAAAAAGAAAAAAAAGATAATAATGTCCACATTTTGTCTGGTTCACATAAAGATTAGATGGATGTCAAAAATGTGCTCGTGGATAGTGCCTGGTCTAGCATCATAATGGGTAGCATTAAATTATGTGCTGGGTGTTGTGGTAACTGCTTAATGTGTACTACCTCATTTATCTTTGGGTAGATTTTATTATCCCCATTTTCCAGATGATAAAATGATGTACAATTTGCACAGAGCCACAAAGCAAGTAAAGACTCAAGGAATTCAAGCCCAGTTAGTTGGCTTCCATAACACCTGCTGTTAACCACACAACCACAGCTACTAGGAAAGACAGGGTAAGAAAGTGAGAACATTATGAAAGCTAGCCTTCATTCTTAGCTGCTAGATGAACTTGTACAAGTTATTTAAAGTTTTGAGCATCAGTTATCTGCAAAATGAGGATAATAATACTTGCTTGTAATGTGATAATGGGAGTTAAATACGAATGAATTGTATAAAGTGAATGGCACCCATTAGCACTCAATATGGGATATCTATTATTCTTGTTATTTCTAGGTTAAAAATATAATCCTTTAGCCACTCCGTTTAAACATCCTGTTATATTCCCTTGGCTTCAAGGAGAACGCCCACACTCCTTATCATGGAATACCAAGCCTCCATTACTTGCCTCCTCCCCTCATCTTCCAGCTTGAGCTTTAACAATACAACCGCTGTGGTTCCCCCAAAGTGCACTGCTCTCCCATAAATCTCTACCTTTGGAAGCCTGCTCTCTTGGCCTGGAAAACTGTCCTTCCTTCTCTTGCTCCTATTCCAACATTAGTCTTCTGGCTAACTCTCATTCTTTAATCCTTGGATCTTCCCCTCCCGCTTTTTTTTTTTTTTTTTATAAAGCCCTCAATCATAGAAAGGATGTGCTTTCTCACATGCTGTTATAAGTGTGCAAATCATTTCACGATTGTTTATTCATCTTTTTTCCCTGCTAGACTGAGTTGTTAGAGGGTAGAGACTTTAATTTGGATATTCCAAGACTTAGCAGGGTAGGCAGGCAATGAACGCTTGATGTGTGAGGACTAAACACAATGATTACAGGTATAGAATCTGGTTCTTAGCAGGTGTTCAATAAATATTGTCCAATGTTTTAATAATTTTTGTATAAAATAATATATGTTCTATTTTAATAATATTTATTATTTATGAGTTATTTATATTAGTGTGACATTTGTGGCTTAGCACTCTGTTACCCTTTGTTTCCTTGAATGTATTTCAGAATTTGCACGTTTCATGAAGTCTCTCTAGTTTGTTCTATATTCTTACTTATTATCAGTAGAAGTCATTATAAAGTGATTCTGCATTCTGCTTGCTTTCATTATTATCCAAAGTGGAAGTCTCCAGTTTTTGGATTTTTTTTAAGCACACTCATAATCAAATGCAGTGTCTTTTGTTAAGTTGTTAACTGACCTAAAATATGGGCATTTCCACTAACTCAAGCTGAGAAGAATCCGTGAGGATTCTGCAGAAAAGACATAAAGAAATAAACATGACAATCAACACAAAGAAAGGTGGAAATCCTTTTAGAGGGGTACCGTTTGCCAATGTGACAACATCTTCTCTTTTGACAAAGATTCAGTGCTGGCAGCTCCTGCTGGGGAGAGGGTATAAGAGGAAGAGAGGAACTACAGGGACACAATTTAAACGTTTTGACAGCTTAGTCAAAGAAGTGAATTGCCACAGGCATTTGCACATTTAACCCCTGCTGTGACAGCTACAATTCTTTCTCTCACTGTCTAAATCCAACAATCAGCTCTTTGGAAAGCTAAATGTCGCATGTCTAACACAAAAAAATAAATGAAAAAAAAACAAGTGAAAAAAATTATGTGAGCAAGAATTGAATATACTCAAATCTCTGTTGGTGGCAGTAATTTACCTTAATTTTCTTACTTTCATTTTTCATTAGCCATAACCTAGAGTGCTAGAATTCTGTGCTTGATTCTCTTGGGCCTCATGTGTAAAATTTCAACAGCACATTCTGGCAGGATGAACAGTTTTAATGGTGAGTAATATGATTATGACATGCTTCAATTTAGTTCCAAAGTTTACTGAGCTAATCCTTCATAATTCATAGATGCTTCTGCTTGTTTTTGTCAAAACAGTGCTTATGGGAAGAGGCAAGTCAATCAACAATAAATTTCTCATTGTTGGAACAAGGCACTTTTTTTTTAGAACGGCAAGAGCTCTTTGTCTTTGTCTCTGTTTCTATGTCCCTTTTTTCCTCCCTCTGCATCCCCCCCTGCCATCCTTCAAATCATGGCACATAACTAGGAAAAGAGCAAGATGAATAAAGGAAAAGAGGAGTGTGGTATTTGGGGCATTGACTTAACACAGCATTTCATTCTACAAGCAGGATTTATGTTGGTGGACTGACTATTGTTTGAAATGAAATCCAGTTGCACTAAGTTTTTGGCAACATTAAAAAAAATCTCACCTCACAATTCATAATCACCTACTGCTCTATTAGGTGCAGGGAAGAATATAAGACATATAAAACAATGTCTACATGCCCTGTTCCCCTACAAATGAACTAGGCCGGAGTGTAGAATTCAAGAATTAAAATGCCTATTTTAAAATGTATGAAGCTTGTAAGAGTTTTCATGGATAAACAAGGCCAACATGAAATCACTTAAAATGTATCCTCTTTTTGAAACATTGTACTTCATTATATTATAAAATCAATTGTAAATTTCTTGAAAAGTTTGATTTCCAATAAACTGCAGTGTTTTCCCTGGTCTTGTATTACTGTTATTCTTTCCGGTGACTTTTCCTTTAGAATTACTAAAATCCCATGATTTACTCCTACTTGACTTTAAAACAGTTAAGAAAAATAACTCAAAGTGTTGAGAATTTAGAGAAATCAAGCAGTTCAGAGTTAAATAGAAAGTATGCATTGTTTTGCTTGTGAGATTGGCAGTTTCCATTAGATGATTTCATGGGGTTAATTTGAATTTCTTGCCTTCTTAAAATTGTAAAACAACCACATTCTTAGGCACCTGTTTCTAGCAGTACATACTTGCCTTTAAATCTCTTTTCGTTGTAATGAACAAGTAAATCTCTGTGAGCACTTAACTCACAACTGGGGAAACATTTCTGGAACAGTTCGTTATGTGTCACAGCTAGGGTCAACACTCAAATAATGGATGAGAACAATACCAAATATTTTTAGTGGAGACTAATTAAGAGGTAAGAAGGAGGAATTGCATGACTACATGGTGTAGAAATAGAATTTTGGAGGATGGGAATAATAGTGGCAAAGGTCTTCTAGAGAGGTCTTGTCCTATACCTGGGTTGAAGGAATGCTACACAGAAAGGCCAAGAAGAATCTGAATAGACAGCCTTGTTGGCTTTCCCACCTCATTCTGTTACTGTTAGATCATTCCCTTTTTGTCTAATCATATTTCTACATGGCTGGCCATTCTTCATCAAATCTAAGCATAAAAATGGACAGTTTTCCCTGGGTCTTCTGGTCTTCATTTTTGAAGGCTCCTGTGTCACATAACACTTTGATTAAATAAATTTGTTATTCTTTCCTCTTAACCTGTCTTTTGTTGCAGGAATGACAGCTGTAACCCTTGTGATGGATGAGGAAAGTGTCATGCGAATCTGTGTGAAGAGACCACCAAACAGGCTTTGTGTGAGCAATAAAGCTTTTTAATCACCTGGGTGCAGGCGGGCTGAGTCCGAAAAGAGAGTCAGTGAAGGGAGATAAGGGTGGGGCCGTTTTATAGGATTTGGGTGGTAGGTAAAGGAAAATTACAGTCAAAGCGGGGGTTGTTCTCTGGTGGGCAGGAGTGGGGGTCACAGCGTGCTCAGCAAGGGAGATTTTTGAGCCAGGATGAGCCAGGAAAAGGACTTTCACAAGGTAATGCCATCACTTAAGGCAAGGACCAGCCCTTTTCACTTCTTTTGTGGTGGAATGTCATCGGTTAAGGTGAGGCAGGGCATTTTCACTTCTTTTGTGATTCTTCAGTTACTTCAGGCCATCTGGACATATATGTGCAAGTCACAGGGATGCGATGGCTTGGCTTGGGCTCGGAGGCCTGACAAAAAGGTATCATCTTTTCCACTCCTACAGCCTCAAAACTGTCTCTAATAAATTGAACTCCAGCAGGGGTTTTGGAAATTGAATGTTAAAGTCCATGGCTACAAATTTTATCATCTTTATTTCCAAACGTTCTTTTCTTCATTTTGTGCCAGGGTGGAAGGGAGTATTTACAAAGATTCCTGAAGAACTGTCAAAATGTGTTCACTCATTTATTAATTCCTTCGTTTATATGGCCAGTTGAGCTTCTCTAGAATGCTCACATTATATTAGCTGCTAGTCAGTACTTTGCCTTCAGCTCACTTTCTAGCTTTGTAAAGTAAACTGGGGTGCAGTGGGGTGAAGTGGTTAAGTGTGATGATGAAGAAAGAATCAGGGGCTGGTAGAATAATGTTTGGTGTGTGAAAATGGTCTTAATTTAATTTAATGTAACTTAATTTAGGAGAGCTAAGTAATTAAACATGAGGCCAAAGTACATAAGAAAGCGGCAGCCCTTTATTGCAAATATGCACACACTCTCAGGCGAGATTCTCTGGTCCTCAGGTGTGGGGGGCCAGGGAAGTAACGCCGGCACTCTCGGGTGAGGTTCTGTGGTCCACGAATGTGGGGGCCAAAGAAGTCACGCCGGCTCCTGCCGGCAGCAGACTTTTATGCATTGGTACTGGAAGGGGAAGGGCAGTGGGCGGGATAAGGGCGTGATAGGGGTGTCTCCATAGGTGTGGCTGGGTAAGTTTCGATCTCTTCAGATTGACGTCACCTGGCACGTGCTCGGTTGATCTGCATCTTCCCGGGCGCAGGCTGCATTTTCCCACGCGCGGGAAAGCTGGTGAGTAAGAACCCAGAAGCAATAGGGGCAGTGCCTTCTTGTTTACCTTCCTCCATCTTGTCCCTTCTTCCTCACCCAAACAAAAATTTTCTTAGTGTATTTTGTCAAAGACAATTTATAACTGAAAGTGCTGAATAACTTTGGGACCTCTCGATGCTTTTGGAGGACAATGGATGAGTCTCTGTTAATAGTAACTCCAATTTGAATATATCATTTGAGTTTCATTTTATGATATAAACATATGTAATTTGTTTTGTTTTTTAAAGCAGTTTATTAATTTCAACACTATGGATTCAACCTTGGGATGTCTCAATTATTGTATATACAAGCTATGTTAATACTGATTCATCTCTGGAGATTGCTCCCAATAGCTTTTAGAACTTTCCGTATTAACCATAAAAATAATCAAATGTAAGTTTATAGCTACTTTATTCATTTCTAACAAATAAAAATTGTGCACCAATGATACGCCAAAAGTATCCAAAGATGAATAAAACTGAAGCCCTGTTGGAAATATATACATGACACACTGTAAAGTTTTTTTAAAAAAGCAAGTTGCTAAGTTACATGTGGTGCATGATCCCATTTGTGAATAACAAAGTACATATATATGCATGGAAACATATGTGGGACCAAGTTGTTAATAATAATTTTTTTTTTTTTGGTAGAGACAAGGTCTCCCTATGTTGCCAGGGCTGGTCTTGAACTCCTGGCCTTAAGCTATCCTTCCATCTCAGCCTTCCAAAGTGCTGAGATTACAGACATCCAGCTAGATTCTCACGCCTGGAGGATATAGCATTGCTGGCTGCTGGAATCACCTCACTTCTCTGGGAACTTTCCTTTCTCAAAGAATTATTTTCTATAGTCACAGACATATTACAAATTTCTACCCCTCCCTGACCTCAGCTGGTGGACTTAAGGGAGGAGACCACCCCTCATATCATCTTATGCCCAATTTCTGCATCCAAAGAAAGAAGTAAAAACTAAAAGGCAGAAATGAAATCCACAGGCAGACAGCCCAGCATCGCACCCTGGGCCTGGTAGTTAAAGATCAACCCCATCAACCTTTCACCTCTGCTGACCTCCTCAATTGGAAAAATAATACTCCATCTTACACTGAAAAGCCCCAAGCTTTAATTGACTTGCTCCAAACTATTATACAGGCTCATAATCCTACTTGGGCCGATTGCCACCAGCTGCTCATGTACCTTTTTAATACAGATGAAAGGCGAAGGGTGCTCCAGATGGCAACTAAGTGGCTAGAGGAGCACGTTCCAACCGATTACCAAAACCCCCAAGAATATATAAGAATCCAACTGCCAGGAACAGACACCCAGTGGGACCCAAACAAGGGACCAGACATGGAGAGGCTAAGACGGTACCATGAGGCATTAATAGAAAGCCTATAGAAAGGGTCTCAAAAGGCTACAAATGTAAATAAGGTCTCTGAGTTCATCCAAGGAAAAGAGGAGAGTCCAGCGCAATTCTATGAAAGACTGTGAGGCTTACCATATATTCACTCCTTTTTATCCAGATAGCCCTGAAAATCAGCGCATGGTTAACATGGCCTTAGTTAGTCAAAGCACGGAAGATATTAGGAAAAAATTCCAGAAACAGGTTGGGTTTGCGGGTATGAATACCTCACAGTTACCGGAAATAGCCAATCAAGTGTTTGTGAATAGAGATGCAACAAGCTGCAGAGAAAGCCGTAAGGAAGGCGAATGCTAGGCCAGGTGAAATGCCGACTTACTGGCCACAGCCGTTAGGGGAATTCCTCAGAAAGGAGAGGGAAAGGGGGGTTCAGGGAAGAACACCCAGTCTAATCGCCCACACTTGCAACATAACCAATGTGCCTATTGTAAGGAAATAGGACATTGGAAAAATAAGTGTCCCCAGCTGAAGGAAAAGCAAGGTGGTTCGGAACAAAAGACCTCAGATAAAGATGAGGGAGCTTTGTTCAATCTTGCTGAAGGGCTACTGGACTGAAGGGGACCGGGCTCAAGTGCCCCCAAGGAGCCCATGGTCAGGATTACAACTTGGGGCAAGGACATTAAGTTTTTGGTGGATATTGGTGCTGACCATTCAGTAGTGACCATCCTGGTCACCCCCTTATCCAAGAAAACCATTGATATAATTGGAGCAACAGGAGTTTCCACTAAGCAGGCTTTCTGTCTACCATGGACTTGCTTGGTGGGGGGACATGAGATAGTTCATCCGTTCTTGTACATGCCTGCTGTCCCTTGCTCTTGCTGGGAAGAGACTTGCTTAGCAAGCTGAGAGCCACCATCTCCTTTACAAAACAGGGCTCTTTATAGCTAAAGTTACCGGGAACAGGAGTTATCATGGCCCTTACAGTCCCCCGGGAAGAAGAATGGAGACTTTTCTAACCAAGCCAGGCCAAGAGATAAAACCAGCTCTAGCTAAGCGATGGCCCCGAGTATGGGCAGAGGATAACCCTCAGGGACTGGTGGTCAGCCAAGCCCCTGTACTCACAGAAGTTAAGCCTGGGGCCCAACCAATTAGACAAAAGCAGTATCTGGTTCCCAGAGAAGCTCTCGAAGGAATTCAGGTTCATCTCAGGCACTGGAAAGCCTGTGGAATTATAGTTCCTTGCCAATCTCCATGGAACATCCCCCTCCTGCCTATCCCTAAGCTAGGGACCAAGGACTACCGGCCAGTACAGGACTTGTGCTTGGTCAACCAAGCTACAGTGACTCTGCACCCAACAGTTTCTAACCCTTACACATTGTCAGGGCTGCTGCCAGCTGAGGACAGCTGGTTTACTGTCTGGACTTAAAAGATTCCTTCTTTAGCATCAGACTAGCTCCTGAGAGCCAGAAGCTGCTTGCCTTTCAGTGGGAAGATCCAGAGTCAGGTGTCACCACTCAGTACACTTGGATCCGGTTTCTCCAAGGGTTCAAGAACTCCCCTACTATCTTCAGGGAGGCCCTGGCTGGAGACCTGCAAAGGTTTCCTGCTAAAGACCCAGGCTGTGTCTTGCTCCTGTACATGGATGACTTTCTGCTGGGACATTCCATGGCAGTTGGGTGCACAAAATGGACTGATGCCTTGCTTTGGCACCCGGAGGATTGTGGGTATAAGGTGTCCAAGAAGAAAGCTCAGATCTGCAGACAGCAGGTATGCTACCTGGGATTCACTATTCAGAAAGGGGAGTCCAGCCTGGGGTCAGAAAGAAAGCAGGTCATCTGCAGCCTACTAGCATCTAAAACCAGAAGGCAAGTAAGGGAATTCCTAGGAGCTATGGGGCTTTGCAGATTATGGATTCCAAACTTTGCAGTACTAGCCAAATCTTTGTACGGGGTTACAAATGGGGGTGACCAGGAGCCTTTTGAATGGGGGCCTCTACAACAGCAAGCCTTTTGTAAGTTAAAGGAAAAACTTATGTCGGCCCCAGCCCCAGGACTACTAGATTTGGCAAAGCCCTTTACACTCTATGTGTCAGAAAGAGAAAAAATGACAGATGGAGTTTTAACCCACACTGTGGGGTGCTGGCCAAGGCCAGTGGCCTATCTCTCAAAACAACTAGATGGGGCTTCCAAAGCCTGGCCACCATGGCTAAGGGTGCTGGCAGCAACAGCCCTGTTAGCACTGGAAGCAGATAAACTAACCCTTGGGTGAAACTTGAATATAAAGGCCCCCCATGCTGTGGTAACTTTGATGAATACCAAAGGACATCATTGGCTAACAAATGCTTGATTAACCAAGTACCAAAGCTTGCTATGTGAAAATCCCTGCATAACTATTGAAGTCTGTAACACCCTAAATCCCGCCACCCTGCTCGCAGTATCAGAGAGCCCAGTTGAGTATAACTGTGTAGAGGTGTTGGACTCAGTCTATTCTAGCAGACCTGAGCTTCAGGACCAGCCATGGGCATCAGTAGACTGGGAGTTATACGTGGATGGGAGCAGCTTCATTAACCCACAAGGAGAAAGATGTGCAGGATATGCGGTGGTAACTTTGGATGCTGTCATTGAAGCCAAACCTTTGTCACAGGGCACTTCAGCCCAGAAGACTGAGCTCATTGCTTTAACTCAGTGAAGGTAAGATGGTAACCATCTACACTGACTCTCGATATGCCTTTCTAACCCTCCAAGTGCATGGATCATTATATAAGGAAAAGGGTCTGTTAAACTCTGGGGGAAAGGACATAAAATATCAACAAGAAATTCTACAATTATTAGAGGCAGTGTGGAAACCTCAGAGGGTGGTCATGCACTGCAGGGGACACCAGCGAGCCTCCACCTCAGTGACCTTAGGAAACTCTCGAGCTGATTCAGAAGCTTGAAAGGAAGCATCTACCACTTACCGGGCATCAGTAGTAGTCCCCTTTCTCCCTCAAACACCTGACCTGGTACCTACCTATTCTGAGGAAGAAAAAGACTTCTTCCACACAGAAGGGGGCAAGTAATAAAAGGAGGATGGATCAGACTGCCAGATGGGAGGGTAGCTGTGCTGCAGTTGCTGGGAGCCACAATCTTATTGTCCATGCATGAAACCACTCATCTAGGTCAAGAGTCACTTGAAAAATTGTTAGGCCGATACTTCTACGTCTCACACTTGCCAGCCCTTGCCAAAGCAGTAGCACAACGTTGCATTACTTGCTGACAGTACAATGCGAGGCAAGGCCCCACTGTTCCACACAGCATACAAGCTTATGGAGCAGCTCCTTTTGAGGATCTTGAGGTGGATTTCACAGAAATGCCGAAATGTGGAGGTAAAAAGTGTTTGCTGGTTCTTGTGTGTACTTACTCGGAGTGGGTGGAGGCTTATCCAAAACGAACCGAAAGAGGTAACTCGTGTGCTTCTCTGAGATCGTATTCCTAGGTTTGGACTGCCCTTACGAATTGGCTTAGATAACGGGTCTGCGTATGTGGCCGACTTGGTACAGAAGACAGCAAAAGCATTAGGAATCACTTGGAAGCTACATGCCGCTTACCTACCCCAAAGTTCCGGAAAGGTGGAGCGAATGAATCGGACTGTCAAAAATAGTTTAGGGAAAGTATGTCAGGAAACAGGATTAAAGTGGATACAGGCCCTTCCTGTGGTATTGTTTAAAATTAGATGCACTCCTTCTAAGAAAACAGGATACTCCCCTTATGAAATATTGTATCATAGGCCTCCTCCTATACTATGGGAACTTCCAGGCACTCCCCAAGAGTTAGGTAAAATTGAATTACAGTGACAGCTACAGGCTTCAGGAAAAATTACACAGTCTCAACTTGGGTAAATGAGAGGTGTCCCATCAGCTTATTCTCCCAGTTCACCCTTTCTCTCCAGGTGATTGCGTGTGGATCAAGGACTGGAACACAGCCCCTTTGCAGCCATGGTGGAAAGAACCTCAGATCGTCATCCTGACCACCCTCATGGCTGTAAAGATAGAAGGAATCCCAGCCTGGATCCATCACAGCCATGTGAAACCTGCAGCTGATGAAACCTGGGAGGCAAAACTGAGCCCGGACAACTCCTGCAAAGTGACTGAGGAGGACAACAAGCCCTGCTCCAGTCACACCCAGAAGCTGACTGGTCTACACACGGCCGAAGCATGAGGAGAATCATCGTGGGACTCATTTTCCTTATAATTTGGACTTGTATAGTAAAAACTTCCACTGATTTTCCCCGCATGGAAGACTGCTCTCAGTGTATACATCAGGTTACGGAGGTAGGGGAAGTTAAAACAATCTTTCTGTTCTATAGTTACTATGAATGCCTAGGAACTTTAAAAGGAACATGTTTATATAATGACACTCAGTACAAGGTATGTAGCCCAGGAAATGACCGACCAGATGTGTGTCATGACCCCTCTGAGCCTCCCATGTCTTACTTTTTGTAGCGAGATTAAGGACCGGAGACTGGTAGGGACTTATAAATGATACAAGTAAAGTATTAGCCAGAACAGAAGAAAAAGGGGTGCCCAAACGCATAATCTTGAAATTTGATGCCTGTGGTGTCATTAATAGCAATAAGTTAGGAAGGGGATGTGGCTCTTTTAGTTGGGAAAAAGGCTATATGACTGATAATAAGTACATTTGTCATGAATTAGGACTGTGTAGAAATGAATGTGGATACTGGTCTTGTGTCATTTGGGACACTTGGATAAAAAATGAAAAGGTTCCAGTCCACCTTCAGAAAGGAAAAAATGGCCCTTCCTGTACTAAGGGACAATATTACCCCTTAGAGCTAGTAATAACCAATCCTCTTGATCCTCGCTGGAAAAAACGGGAGCGTGTGACCTTAGGAATCGATGGTGCTGGACTGGATCCTTGAGTAAATATCTTGGTTCAAGGAGAAGTTTACAAATGCTCTCCTGAACCAGTGTTTCAAACTTTCTATGATGAACTAAATGTACCAGTACCAGAAATTCCAGGAGAAATGAGAAATTTGTTTTTGCAATTAGCCAAGCATGTAGCCCAGTCTCTCAATGTCACTTCATGTTATGTTTGTGGAGGAACTGTAATAAGAGATCAAAGGCCATGGGAAGCCCAAGAATTAGTACCTACAGACCCAGTTCCTGATGAATTCCCAGCTCAAAAGAATCACCCTGGTAATTTCTGGGTCCTAAAAGCCTCAATTATTGGACAATATTGCATAGCTAGGGAAGGAAAAGAATTCATTTGCCCTGTAGGATGACTTAGTTGTCTCAATGTGAGGAGCAGAGAAAATTAGGCTGGGGCTGGAGGAAAAGAGAGACTATTTCCTAATGTCTTTACAATTATTGGACTCAGCTATGCAAATCTTACTGTACTTTCTGCCTTTAGTTCCTAGAATTTTTTCTTTTTAAATAAGAAACCTTTCTATACTCAATCTGTTTTGAGTGAAATTTTTGTTAATTCAGAGAAACTTCACAGTAGGTCACTCATTTCCTCTTTTTGAAACTTCAATCCTGCTGCTCTAAAGTAACTTTCCCTAAGGTTGATATGTGATATCTGTTCAAATAAACCCAGCTTTGACCTCCAAATAGAAGTACAATATTTGTGGTTTCAACATATTTTAAGACCCACAATTTCTAAGCAAAAGTTTTTAGAAAATTTCACATTTTGCAGGTCCGAGACAGAACTAAAGAAACAACATTTTATTTTCAAATATAAGTGAATCAGAAATGACATTATTTCATCTGAAAAATAACAGGTCATATTTTCTCCCCCACTAATGGTGGAGAGTGTCCAGGTTCTTGGAGTCTTGAAAAAAGAATTGGACAAAACGCACAAACAAAGCAAGAAGGAATGAAGGGTTTTGTTGAAAATGAAAGTCCACTCTATGGTGTGGAAGCTGGCCTGAACAGAAGGGCTCAAAGGACCTATTACAGAGTTTTTGTGAGTTTAAATACCCTCTCACTGGAGTACGCCCTGTGTAAATGAAGAGGATGAAGTAAAGTTACAAAGTCATTTACAGTATACACCCTGTGGAGAGGATATTTTGTGTTACAGCTGCAGTGTGAATTGACCTTATGTTCCCTGCCTCCAGACCCATTTTCCTCCCTCACCCCTATATGGTTTATTGTATAATGAGTTTACACATTTCAGAATCTTACCTTGTCTTTCTACTCCACAACTTCGTTTTTGGAGACAGGGTCTCACTTCACACTCTGTTGCGCAGGCTGAAGTGCAGTGGTGTGATCACGGCTCACTGCAGGCTCAACCTGCCTGGCTCAAGTGATCCTCCCATTACCCTCCAAAGCAGCTGGGACTACAGGTGTGCACCATCATGCTCTGCTAATTATGTTGCATTTCTTGTAGAGAAGGGGTTTGGCCATGTTGCCCAGGCTGGTCACAACTTTGTCTTTTTTCTGTAGTCTGTAATTTTTTTTAAACCTTATTGTGTGAATCAAATATCAAACTACTTTTCTTAGATGTTCACAAATGGATAATTATTCACCTCAGTATTTGAAGATCTCTTAACAAGATCCATAAATACCACTTAGAATTGCTCTTACTAGTTTAGAAACTTTGTAGGAAAGTAAAATTGTAGAATACATATTAATCTACTGAATAAAAGTATTTAAACGAACTAAAATAAAATTTAATATCAAATAAGTTTGTGTGCTTCTCAATGTTTTATTTCTCAAAAGCAGAAAACTCTTTAACTTGAAATGTTCATCAATTTAGAGATTAAATCAGCTGAAATAATATTAGAATTTGATATATGATGCAGTTCAGTCTCCTGTACTATAA
The DNA here is from genome assembly GCF_001698545.2 of Rhinopithecus bieti. Taxonomy (NCBI): domain Eukaryota; kingdom Metazoa; phylum Chordata; class Mammalia; order Primates; family Cercopithecidae; genus Rhinopithecus; species Rhinopithecus bieti. The sequence goes on along the minus strand of NW_016820939.1, from coordinate 198,784 downwards.
CTCAATTTAGTACATCTAATCAGTTTATGATGGCAATTGGTTTATTCCTGATGAATGTTGCTGTGAAATTTTCTTAATAACTACAACAAAACCCCTAAACTCCTAAAAAGCAAATGACTATAATTTTATTAAAAGACAACATTTTTGGGTTACTCTGAGTTTCACTATTTTACTTATACATTCAGTTTCTAGAGTCATGGTCTCTGATTTCATATTAAAGAAGTACACAGAAATCACCTGGGTTCATCTTTGTTGAAAAAAAGGAAAACAGAGCAGATGCATTATAGTAATTAAGTAACAATTTTTGCTGCAGGCAAAAAATATCTTTCAGGCATTTTAATTAAGTCAACTATGTTTCAGCATGCTTGCAAATGTACTTCATTTGATCTTCACAAAATCTGAAGTATGGTATACATAATAACAGTGATAACATGGTAAATGTTTTATATTTTCAGGAAACAACAATTTTTATATAATTAACTTTACTTAAACTGTAAAATGTATTTCCGTTTTTCAAATATAAATCCAGGCAATTATATTTAATTTAAGGAAAACATGAGAGGCCAATTATTTTGAGAAATGATGGCTTTGTGTTCAGCATCCATTAGATTCAGTTTTCATGGGGTTATCTCTTATTTTGTAAGAATACATCAGTTTAACCCTTATGAAATAAGACTTTTTTCCTGAATGATAATTTCTCCATATGATCACATTTTTTATTGCAATTTTCTATATATACTGAATAGTTTTATACTTTTTTTTTTTTTTTTTGTGACAGAGTCTTGCTATGTCACTCAGCCTGGAGTGCAATGGCATGATCTTGGCTCACTGCACCCTCCACCTCCCAGGTTCAAGCAGTTCTCCTGCCTCAGCCTCCTGAGTAGCTGGGATTACAGGCACGTGCCACCACACCCAGCTAATTTTTGTATTTTTAGTAGAGATGTGGTTTCACCATGTTAGTCAGGCTGGTCTAGAACTCCTGACCTCGTGTTCCACCCACCTCAGTCTCCCAAAGTGCTGGGATTACAGGTGTGAGCCACCGTGCCCTGTCTAATTCTTCATTAGTAATAAAATGCCAGTAAATATTTAAATAAGAATAAAACTTATAACTGGACTTGTTTTGGTAAATAAGTAGTTTTGGCTATTAATCTTAATTTCTTGATTTTGAGTCACCTGACTTTTGGTTTGGTTTATTTTGGAATTCTTTTGTTATTTTCACGTCACCTTTTAACTATCTTGTATAATAATTTTAAAAAAGAAATATAGGAAAGTCTTGTCTTCTACATGCAAAGCAGTGCTTTCACCTAACATTCAATTCTTTCCCTTGGTATTAAACAGTTATGAATCCCTTTGGCTGCAAAGGGAGAATAAAGAAGTAGCAAGATACAGAATGAGAAAACAAAAAGGAAGAAAAAATAGGGGAGATGAAAGGGGAACAAGACAAAGAAATTTTATTTGACAGAAAGAGGTATAGGTTAAACAATTAATGTTGGAGAAAATTAATGAATTAAGAAGATAAGGAAATAGGTAAATATTAAAATAAAAAGACAATATAGGAAAACCAAATATCTTATTTATTTTAGTTAAATAAAACATAATTTTATGAATAAAAGAGGTTTAACTCTCCTAGAAGACATAAATGTTAAAATATCTGTTCAGACTTGTCACAATTTAAGTAAAAACAAAATCTTGAATCATAAAAGTATTCTGATACTGTTATTTTCTCTATAACCATAATTCTCTGGGACAGGAAATTCCAAATGACATCAACTTCGTGTTTCAATTACAAACTAAATTAAAATTATTTTAGAATAAAAATGTGATGCATCTTCATTCAGAAGCCAGATGTCTTATTAAATATAATTTCCTCTGTTGGCTGCTTTATATTAAGGCGGATTTGAAACAAGAACAGCTTCTGTGAAATATAATTATACCCCCTTTTGTGACTTTCATGGTCATGGAGACTGGAATAAGAAAAGAGCTAACAAACAAAGCTGCAAAGCAGTGTTTACTTTTGGTCTAAAGGATTTTCTTAAATCTTAAATCAGTTATCATTTTCTTTTGCTATTCCAGAACCTTGTATTTTCTAGATTATGTTGGATTGATTGATATATCCAGTGTTTTCTTTCATGGCTTTTAGAAAAAGCCTCATTGCCCTATGCAATGCTCAGCCATCAAAGACTTCTTTGGTTAACTTACATCTTTTACAATTTTCTTTGCCTCTTAGTCTTAAAAAAGCTCTCAAATGGATGCAGTCCCATCAGAGACAGAAGAATAAGCTACATCTGGTATTTAGGAATTACAACTCTTTTTGTTTCTTTGGGCACATCCTGGTGAAAGAATGGCTTCTTTCTCTTATTCATGGTTTCGATTTTGCTTTTGCCCCCTTTAAAAAATTATTAAAGCATACATGTATTTGTTTGCATATATAAATAACCATAGTAGGAGGTATTTACTATCCTCTTTCTGCTACTCATGCTTGATGAACTTGGAAAGTATTGGCAATTGGAAAATCTTGGCAGTGAGTGATTGCTTGGTTCTTAAAGTTCACTCAACTGTTCTCTGCATTATCTACTAACAGAACCATAGAATCCAGGAGCTGTCTGGTTTTCTGGTCCAACAACCTGCCTAATACTCTTGTTCTTAGTGTGCATACAGATAATGTCTGGACACTGGTACTGGGGAGGAACTCCAGACGTGCAAGGTAGCCTATTCCACCTTTGGACAACTTAGTTAGATATTCTTCATTAGATTCTGCTGAAGTCTTCTGAAGCTTCCATTTATTGATCACAATTATTTTTGTTCTGTTTTCGTTTGTTTGTTTGTTTGTTTTTTGAGATAGGTTATTGCTTTGTCACCCAGGCTGGAGTGCAGTGGTGCAATCATAGGTCCCTGTAGCCTTGAACTTCTGGGCTCAAGACTAAAGGGGACAACCCACCTCAGCTTCCCAAGTAGCTAGAATTGATCACAATTCTAATGGCAACATGTGGAAACCTTCTATCCCATTTCCCACATAACAATCCTTCATATATCTGAAGGCAGCTTCTCTGCCCCCTGAGTCTTTGCTTTGCCAGATTTAACATTCCCACTTTCTTCAGTTGTATTTCTTATGAATCCCCTGACCAGTCTGGTCAATCGGGAATTCTAATCTTACCTCTACTACAGAGTTGCTATGAGTTGAGTTCTGTTGCTTTGTTATTTTCCTCCTCCTTTATTTTTTATTTTTTATTTATTATTATTATTATTTTTTTGGGATGGAATCACTCTGTTGCTCAGGCTGGAGTGCAGTGGCGCTATCTCACCTCACTGCAAGCTGCGCCTCCTGGGTTCATGCCATTCTCCTGCCTCAGCCTCCCGAATAGCTGGGACTACAAGTGTGTGCCACCACGCCTGGCTAATTTTTGTGTTTTTAGTAGACACGGGGTTTCACCATGTTGGCCAGGCTGATCCCAAACTCCTGACCTCAAGTGAACCACCTACCTGGGACTTCCAAAGTGCTGGGATTACAGGTGTGAGTCACCATGCCCAACCGCTTTGTTGTTTTCACATTTATATCATCAGGACATTTTGAAAAAACTATTCTGTGTCACCTTTTAGAAATGACTATTTTCTATTTAAACAAAAAAAACAATCTATTCCACTTATGAAATAATTCAAATGCAAAATGTATGCATCTCCCCATATTGTCCAAAAAAAAAAAAAAACCCAGCTTTAGTAAGGAGAGCATTATTTGAAAGGATATTGGCAAAGTGGTGAAGAGCCTATTGCAATAAGAAGGAGGTGACTCTTGCAATAGGAGAATGTTTTGACCATAATATATGCCCAGCATCTTCAAGAGGTAGGCAAAAAAGGGATTTTTTATTTTTTTTTTTTTTTTTTTTTTTTTTAACTGAGAGAGAGAGGAGTAGCAAGACTAGCAATAAACAGGTATGGGGAAGCAGGATGAAAGCACAGCAAAATCAGACAGTAGGTTAGAGAATGTTTTACCTTGGGGCCAGCCTATTCTCAGGAGGGTCTATTAAGGAGGAGTTGTAGGCTGACCAAAATTCAGGGACCTGGGAAAAGGAGAGAAGCTAAAGCAAAGTTTCTGGTTAGCAAGCATTTTGTTCCAGCTGATCAGTGGGGCAAGCAGTTCAGCTAATCATTTATGAGGCAAAGAATGGGAATTTAGAATGTCTGCATCCGGCCTTGTTGCAAGGTAAGCAAGGGGCACATCTATGAGTCTTCTCTAATTTATATGGGGACTCTTGATTTTTTTCAGTAAGCCAGTTTCTGGAACACAAAAGGGTTGGTATTGGGGACTTCTTTAAACAATGCTAGGCTGGGCGTGGTGGCTCACGCCTGTAATCCCAGCACTTTGGGAGGCCAAGGCGTGCAGATCACAAGGTCAAGAGATCAAGACCATCCTGGCCAACATGGTGAAACCCTGTCTCTGTTAAATATACAAAAATTAGCTGGGTGTGGTGGCATGCACCTGTAATCCCAGCTACTCAGGAGGCTGAGGCAGGAGAATCGCTTGAACTCTGGAGGTGGAGGTTGCAGTGAGCCAAGATTGAGCCTCTGCATCCAGCCTGGTGACAGAGTGAGACTCCATCTCAAAAACAAAAAACAAAAGACAAACAAAGAAAAAAATAATGCTGTTTTCCAGGATACCAGGGCTCAGGTAAATTCAACATTGTCTCTATACATCACCTGATTTAAGAAATGTCAAGATTTGCTTTGGCCATTTTACTTCAAAACATTTTAAAAGAAATATACACTATAGACACCGTGAAACCCCTCAACCTATTTTATTTCCTTATCTTTCTCTGCAAAGTTAACCTCTTTTAATTCATTGATGTGAATCTCCTATTGATAATGAAAACTGGACCATTTAAGAATTCAATTTGATTATGTGACACTTGGCACAAATGATTCCATTCTGATTTGGTTTGGTCTGTTGGGGCCTGCTGTGAGTGCTCACTTCAATACAGCTGAAGATGCAGCACATATCTTGGACATGGTGGTCTTGTGACAGAAAAGAGACAGACCCACAGGAAGGCTTTTAAAGCTTCTGTTTCAATATTACTTTATAGTCACATTTTGTTGCTGCTGCAAGTGACCCGGGGTGAAGGTATATAATCTCCAACAGGTTAGCCTGGGAAGGAGGGGCAGCAAATATTTTCACAGGGGTGTAATCTATCACACTAGGTGTCCCAAACCCTCTCTTTGTTCTGTGTGTTTTTCGTGCTGTGCTTAAGAAATAATTCCCTAAACAAATGCCATAAATGCCATAAAAAACCATTCTCCTACATGTTCTGTGAAAGACTTGAGTTTTACATTTATATTTTTGACCTATCTGGAATCTATATTTGGGTATGGTATGAGATAGATATCTAAGTTTATTATTTTTTTAGTTAATCACTTACACTGCTGAGACCAGCTGGATTGGCTGGAGACCCCAACCCAGCAGTGCTAGAGGAGTTAAAGACACACACACAGAAATACAGCATGTGGAGAGGGAAATTAGGGGTCTCATGGCCTTCAGAGCTGAGAACCCTGAACAGAGATTTACCCACATATTTATTGACAGCAAGCCAGTGATAAGCATTGTTTCTATAGGTTGTAGATTAACTAAAAGTATTCCTTATGGGAACAAAGGGATAGGCCGAAATAACGGGAAATGGGTTGGGCTAGTTATCTGCAGCAGGAACATGTCCTTAAGTCTCAGATCACTCATACTATTGTTTGAGGTTTAAGAATGCCTTAAGTGGTTTTCTGCCTTGGGTGGGCCAGGTGTTCCTTACCCTCATTCCAGTAAACTGACAACCTTCCAGCGTGGGCGTCATGGCCATCACAAACATGTCAGAGTGTTGCAAAGATTTTGTTTATGGCCAGTTTTGGCACCAGTTTATGGTCAAATTTGGGGTTCTGTTCCCAACATGTCACCCTTCTTTGTTTTGCAAAGCAATGAAAGCAAAGGCAGCTTTGTCATGGTGAGCTACTTCTTGCAGGAGTCGGGATTCGTATCTGCAGGCTATACAAAGAGAGACAACACTGATTAAAAGCACAATCATAGTTGAAATCACAGAGCCTCCAAGTGTTTTTATCCATTTGAATAGGTTACTAGCTGCTAATCTGTCTGCAGCTTCTTCAAGCACTCCAGTTCCTGGCAATAAGGTCAGGTGTGCCTGAGATGCTTTAACTATTTGTTCTTTAATTTTGCAATATTCAAAGACAAGTTTGTAGAGTGTCTTTCTAGATGCTTTTTTATTCTTTCCTAAATTTTGATCTTATTAAGAGCTATTAATAGTTTCCACAAATCCTTATGTTTAGCTCCTATAATGGGCCATATCATTTGAGGTTGAGTTGCTATTATACTGCTATGTTTCCAGATAATAGGAACTCTTCCCATACTTCCTACCATTTTTACCGTCTGACCATTTTGTT
>NW_016820939.1:186471-192043 GCF_001698545.2 Rhinopithecus bieti | reverse complement strand
GAATCATTGTGCAGCACCTCTACCTGTTCTGCAATGCAATCTTCCCAAACAAGTATGTTCATTATTTCTAACTGGGTCCAATTCTGTTTACAAGTAGGTTTTTGAGGGCGGTATGCCTCAATTATAGGAGCAGATTTTTTATGGTAAATACTGAGACCAGAAAGTATGTATAACTGTGTCATAAAGTGATTATATCCAGGCATTATTGCCAGCCATGATAGATACATATGCCCAATAAGTATAATTGTTCTCTCTGTCAGCCCTCGTTGAAAGAATACTCATGGCAATGGTGATCACTGCTATCATAGCTACCATTAAATTACTCATTGTGACTGGTTGTCCCACTTTCCTCAGGCTTTCTTCCACCATCTGTGACAGTGTCTTGATCTGTCCCCAGGTGGGTGGCTGCTCGTGACAGTTGGGGTCCTCCTCAGCATCAGTCTCAACATAGCTGCAACCGGGGGTCCTCAGGATCCTCCTGGAATCTCTTCCTCAGCATCTGGTTCACGATAAGGTTTAAGGTGTCTTGATGGTTTCAGGCTGTTGATTCAGTCCTGGAGAAACACAAGCATAACCCATACCCCAAGTTATTATTTTACCTATTTCCCAACTTTTTGTTATTGGATCTCTCCACCAAATGAGTTGTTTTACTTCTGTCTTTGCAGCTGGTTTCTGTAGATGTTGTTCAGTTGCTGATAGCATCTCGCCTTTAGGCAGGCTCAAAAAATTTAAAGTTAATAATGCTAGATTCAATTACATTTGGGGTGTCCTGTGGTCACTGTTTCTCCCTTTTTGTTTTTGTAACTGCTGTTTCAGGGAGAGATTCATTCTATCCACTATGACTTGTCCTTGAGAATTATATGGGATACCAGTAATGTGTTTAATATTCCATATAGAGAAAAATGTATCTAGTGCTTGGCTAGTATAGCCTGGAGCATTATCTGTTTTAATAGAAGCTGGAATGCCCATCACCACCAAACACTGCAAAAGGTGATGTTTAACACAGGCAGAAGACTCTCCTGATTGGCATGTAGCCCAGACAAAGTGAGAAAAGGTGCCCACACATACATGTACATAAGCTAGTCTCCCAAATGAGGGAACATGTGTGACATCCATTTGCCAAAGAGAGTTAGGTTCCAATTCTCGAGGATTAACTCCTCCTGTAAAGATGAAGAATGCACCATTTGGCAAGTTGGGCATCACTGGATAATAGCTTTATCTTCTTTCCAGGTAATGCTGTATCTGCAGTTGACACCAGAGGCATTAACATGGGTTAAATTGTGAAAGTGTCTAGCATTAGATATTGCACTAGCAATATCTCCCTGCAGTCAAAAGTCCTGGAAGAGGTGTATGAGCCCTAATGTGAGTGATGTAAAAAGGGTGCATTCTACTCCCAACTGCTGTTTGCAATTGGGTAAACAAAGTCATCAGTTGTTCATCTGTGTGGAATTGTAGCTGAGCATTTTCAATTAATTGTGTGGAATGAACCACATATGAAGAATCAGAAATCACATTAATAGGCATGTCAAAAGCAGTCAATACCTCAATTATAGCTACAAGCTCTGCTTTTTGAGCTGAAGTATAGGGTGTCTGGAAAACTTTACCTTTTGAACCAGAATAAGAAGTTTACCGTTACTAGACCCATCTGTAAAAACATTCTCAGCACCTTCAATTGGTTTAAATTTCGTTATTTTAGGGAAAATCCAAATTAGTTAATTTCAAAATTTGAAACAGTTTCATTTTAAGAAAATGGTTATCGAGAATACCCAGAAAGTCAGCTAAATGAGTTTGCTGAGTGAGACTATTTATAAAAACTTACTGTATTTGTGCCTTCATGAGAGACACAATAATTTTTCCAGGATCATATCCATGTAAGTTAACAACCTGAGTTCTCCCAGTCCCTATCATAGTAGCAATTTGATCTAAATAAGGAGTTAGAGTCCGTGAATTAGTATGTGGAAGAAAAAGCCACTCTACAAGATCTTGTTCTTGAACAATCATACTAGTAGGTGAATGCTGAGTTGGAAAAATTAGCAAATCTAGAGTCTTCTTTGGAGCAATTCAATTTATTTGAGCTTTATGAACTTGCTTTTCCATTAGCTGCAGCTCTGCCTGAGCTTCTTTTGTTAATTGCCAAGGGCTAGTGAGACTAGGATCTCCTCTAAGGATAGAAAATAGATTACTCATGGCATAGGTAGGAATGCCTAGAGCAGGTTGTATCCAATTAATGTCCCCTAGTAATTTTCAAAAGTCATTTAATGTTTTCAGTTGATCTCTACGTATGGTTACTTTCTGTGGCACAATGGTAATGTCATTTACTAAGGTCCCCAAGTAGGAGTAAGGAGTAGCAGTCTGAATTTTGTCAGGAGCTATAATTAAACCAGTGTGAGAAATCAAATTTTGCAAGTGATCATAACATTGGAGTAGTATTTCTCGAGTAGGGACAGCACAAAGTATATCATCCATATAATGAATAATGTAACACTGTGAAAATATTTTACGAGTAGTTTCAATTGCTTGCCCTACATAAGTTTGGCAAATTGTTGGACTGTTTAATGCGCCTTATGGCAACACTTTCCAATGAAAACGTTTAGCAGGCTGCAGGTTGTTTACTGCAGGAATCGTAAATGCAAACCATTCACAGTTTTGCTCAGCTAAGGGGATAGCAGAGAAACAGTCTTTTAAATCTATGACCATTAAAGGCCAATTTTTTGGAATCATAGCAGGAGAAGGCAATTCTGGCTGTAATGTCCCCATAGGTTGTATAACTGAATTAACAACTCTTAAATCAGTTAACATTCTCCTTTTACCTGATGTTTTCTTAATTACAAAAATTGGAGAATTCCAAGGGGAAAATATTGGAGCTATGTGTCTTTTTCTAATTGTTCATTAACTAATTCCTCAAAAGCCTCTGGTTTCTCTTTACTTAGCGGCCATTGTTTTATCCAAATTGGCTTACCTGTTAACCATTTTAAAGGTATAGGTTCTGGAGGCTTAGCAATGGCCACCATCAAAAATGATATCCTAAACCTTGGTGGGAACTTCGTCTTTCTGCTTGAAGTGGTACCTTCAAACCTTGCAAACTTTTTCCTGGTCCCATACCAGGGACATACTCCATTTCATGCACCATATATTGACTTTGAGGGCTATATAATTGTTCTGGAATTAGAATTGTGCTCCCCATTGTTGTAATAAATATCTTTCCCATAAATGTATAGGCACAGAAGTTATAATTGGTTGAATAGTCCCAGGTTGTCCATCGGACCCTTCACAATGCAAAATATAACTACTTTGATATACTTCAGGGGCTTTACCAACTCCAACTATGTTAAATTGAGCACACTGAATTGACCACATGGATGGACAGTGATGTAGAGAAATGATTGAAATGTCCGCTCCTGTATCTACCAAACCTTTAAACTTCTTTCCCTGAAGAGTTATTTCACAGGTAGGATGTTTATCAGTAATTTGATTCACCCAATAAGCCACTTTGCCTTGTTTATTTGTGCTTTCAAATCCTCCTGTTCATTTAATTTCACTTTTCCCCATTTCCACATACAGCACAATCAGGAGCTGTGCTATACGGTCTCCTGGCTCTGTTTTCCAGGGAACGGAAGTAGATATAACAATTTGAATTTCCCCATTGTAATCTGAATCAATGACTCCTGTTTGTACTTGCACCCCTTTTAAATTTAAACTAGACCTTCCTAGAAGTAATCTTATCATCCCTGCTGGCAAGGATCCACAGACCCCTCTTGGGACTTTTTGCAGGGGTTCCCCAGGCAGAAGACTCACAGCTTTTGTGCAGCATAAATCTACTGCAGCACTACCAGCTGTGGTGGGGGACAGATATTTTACAGGGGTGAGGGAGTGGCCTGATGTGGAAATGCCCCAGTTTGGAATGGGGCCTGGGATGGGCCCTGCATGGCATTTCCTAAATTTAAAAGGAAACGACTCAAATGTAGCTATAATATGTCTCTGTTGATCTGGGGGTCGTATGCTAACAGGGAACTGCAAAGCCTCTAAATCACCCTCCCATCTAGCTTGCTGAATTCCTGCCTGAATAGAACTGAGAGTGGTCACTCACGGCGCTGCTCGACCAGTCACTGTGGCAACTACTTTTCATCCAGTGTCCTCCAGAAAAGAAAGATTGGAGGGTCAGGCCACTCTCTTTCTTCAAAATAATGAGGGGGTGCAGAAGGGTAGGGATGAACCTCTTCCTCCTTTGCCTCTTTAGCTTTAGCTGGCAAGCTGGCAAACAAACCTGCTCTGTTACTTCATCTGTTACTTCATTATACTCTCCTTCCTCCTCCTCATCAGTGTCAAAAGGTTCCAAGGTGGAACGAACCAGAGCCCACACTTGTCCCATTGTTACCTTGATGCTTCTGAGCTCCCCTTCTTACTCACCATGGGGATTGCTTAAGAGTATTCTGGTGTCCTCCAGCTTAGTTCCACATTGTCCAACCATTGCTCTGGCGACCCTTCAACCTGGGTTCGAGCCCCATGTATGGGCGTCATTTGCCAAGACCAGCTCGATCGTGGAGACCCTAACCCAGTGGTGCTAGAGGAATTAAAGACACACACACAGAAATATAGCATGTGGAGAGGGAAATCGGGATCTCATGGCCTTCAGAGCTGAGAGCCCCAAACAGAGATTTACCCACATATTTATTGACAGTAAGCCCAGTGATAAGCATTGTTTCTATAGATTATAGATTAACTAAAAGTGTTTCTTAGGGGAAACAAAGGGATGGGCCGAAATAATGGGAAATGGGTTGGGCTAGTTATCTGCAGCAGGAACATGTCCTTAAGTCTCAGATCACGCATACTATTGTTTGTGGTTTAAGAACGCCTTAAGTGGTTTTCCACCCTGGGTGGGCCAGGAAAACCTTCCAGTATGGGCATCATGGCCATCATGATCATGTCACAGTGTTGCAGAGATTTTGTTTATGGCCAGTTTTGGGGCCAGTTTATGGCCAGATGTGGGTGCCTGTTCCCAGCATTGCACTATTGGCAATCATTGGTGATTCCATCCCTTTTCCTCTGATTTTTACATGTGACAGGTGATCTCTGTTGCATATCCAGTTCCCACGTATATGGGAACCATTCTACCCTTCCCTGTGGGTCTCCTGTAAAGGAGAAAGTGTGTTCCTGGATTTGGTTTTCTGTGCCTTCTCTCCTGGCCCTGCCTTCCAGAACCAAGGCATTGGCTTTTTCAGGCAAATCTCTGGCTTTGAGTCTCTGTTTCATTTCTGGCACTTAAGATGTACCTTTCTAATGTTTTATCAATACCCAACTATGTAGTTAAGTTTATTTAGGGGTTATATTTTAGCCATCACTTATATGTGTTGCTAATTGAGAAGAGTCTGAACACCTCAGTCTGCCCAGTTGCTGAAAGCCATAGAAGACTCTTTAAAAGTTTAAAATCTGCTATATTCAAATGAGCAAAGATTTAATGATAGATTTAGTGGTAACCTGATTGACAAAAGATTTATTTTATGGAAAACAAACTTTCCCAGGGAATCTCAAATTCTGTTTTGAAGTTGGAGCAACTAGCCATTTTTTTTTTTTT
>NW_016820939.1:146227-183815 GCF_001698545.2 Rhinopithecus bieti | reverse complement strand
CAGTTGCTGAAAGCCATAGAAGACTCTTTAAAAGTTTAAAATCTGCTATATTCAAATGAGCAAAGATTTAATGATAGATTTAGTGGTAACCTGATTGACAAAAAGATTTATTTTATGGAAAACAAACTTTCCCAGGGAATCTCAAATTCTGTTTTGAAGTTGGAGCAACTAGCCATTTTTTTTTTTTTGATTTTTTCTCAGAAGTTTATTTTTTAATTAAATTTTTTATTTCCATAAGTTATTGGGGAACAGGTGGTGTTTGGTTACATGAGTAAGTTCTTTGGTGAGATTTGGTGCACCTATCACCTGAGCAGTATACAATGCACCCAATTTGTGATCTTTTATCCATCACCCCCTTCCCACCCTTTCCCCCTGAGTCCCCAGAGTCCATTGTGTCATTCTTATGTCTTTGCATCCTCATAGCTTAGCTCCCACATAGGAGTTAGAACATACGATGTTTGGTTTTTCCATTCTGAGTTACTTCATTTAGAATAATAGTCTCCAATCTCATCCAGGTCACTGTGAATGCCATTAATTCATTCCTTTTTATGGATGAGTAGTATTCCATCAAATATATATGTCATCATCAAATATATATGTATCATATGTCATATTATATATATATATATATATAATCACAGTTTGTTTATCCATTCTTTGATTGATGGGCATTTGGGTTGGTTCCACATTTTTGCAATTGCAAATTGTGCTGCTATAAACTTGTGTGTGCAAGTATGTTTTTCGTATAGTGACTTCTTTTCCTCTGGAGAGATACCCAGTAGTGGGATTGCTGGATCAAATAGTAGCTCTACTTTTAGTTCTTTAAGGAATCTCCACACTTTTTTTCATAGTGGTTTTACTAGTTTACATTCCCACCAGCAGCATAGAAGTGTTCCCTGTTCACTGCATCCATGCCAACATCTATTTTTTTTTATTATAACCATTCTTGCAAGAGTAAGGTGATATTGCATTGCAGTTTTGATTTGCATTTCCCTAATTACTAGTGATGCTGAGCGTTTTTTCATGTGTTTGTTGGCCATTTGCATATCCTCTTTGAGAATTGTCTATTCATGTCCTAAGCCCACTTTTTTATGGCCTTGCTTGTTTTTTTCTTGCTAATTTGTTTGAGTTCATTGTAGATTCTGGATATTAGTCCTTTGTCAGATGTATAGATTGCGAAGATTTTCTCCCATTCTGTGGGTTGTCTGTTTACTCTGCTGACTGTTCCTTCTGCTGTGCAAAAGCTCTTTAGTTTTATTAAGTCCCAGCTATTTATCTTTGTTTTTATGCATTTACTTCTGGGTTCATTGTCATGAAATCCTTGTCTGAGCCAATGTCTAGAAGGGTTTTTCCAATGCCATCTTCTAGAATTTCTAGTTTCAGGTCTTGGATTTAAGTCCTTGATCCATCTTGAGTTGATTTTTGTATAAGGTGAGGGATGAGGATCCAGTTTCATTCTCTTACATGTGGCTTGCCAATTACCCCAGCACCATTTGTTGAATAGGGTGTCCTTTCCCTTCTTTATGTTCTTGTTTGCTTCATCAAAGATCAGCTGGTTGTAAGTATTTGGGTTTATTTCTGGGTTCTCTATTCTGTTACATTGGTCTATGTGCCTATTTTTATACCAGCACCATGCTGTTTTGGTGACTATGGCCTTATAGTATAGTTTGAAATCAGGTCATGTGATGCCTCCAGATTTGTTCCTTTATTTTTTTTGAGATGGAGTTTCACTCTTGTTGCCCAGGCTGAAGTGCAATAGCATGCTCTCAGCTCACTGAAACCCCTGCCTCCTGAGTTTAAGTGATTATCCTGCCTCAGCCTCCCGAGTAGCTGGATTACAGGCATATGCCACCATGCCTGGCTATTTTTTTTTTTTTTTTTTTTTGAGACAGAGTCTTGCTCTGTTACCCAGGCTGGAGTGCAGTGGTGCAATCTTAGCTCATTGCAACCTCTGCCTCCCAGGTTCAAGCAATTCTCCTGCCTCAGCCTCCCAAGTAGCTGGGATTATAGGCATGTGCCACTATATCTGGCTAATTTCTGTAGTTTTAGTAGAGATGGAGTTTCACCATGTTGGCCAGGCTGGTCCTGAACTCCTGACCTCAGGTGATCCGGCTGTCTCGGCCTCCCAAAGTTCTGGGATTACAGGTGTGAGTCACTGTGCCCAGCCCAGATTTGTTCTTTTTGCTTAGTCCTGCTTTGGCTATGTTGGTTCTTTTTTGGTTCCATATGGATTTTAGGATGTTTTTTCTAATTCTGTGAAGAATGATGGTGGTATTTTGATGGGAATTGCACTGAGTTTGTAGATTGCTTTTGGCAGTATGGTCATTTTCACAATGTTGATTCTACCTATCCATGAGCGTGGGATGTGTTTCCATTTGTTTGTGTCACCTATGATTTCTTTCAGCAATGTTTTGTAGTTTTCCTTGTAGAGGTCTTTTACCTTCTTGGTTAGGTATATTCCTAATTATTGTATTTTATTTTGCAGCTATTGTAAAAGGGGTTGAATTCTTGATTTGATTCTCAGCTTGGTTGCTATTGGTGTATAGAAGAGCTATTGATTTGTGTACATTGATTTTTGAATCCAGGAACGTTGCAGAATTCTTTTATCAGTTCTAGGAGATTTCTGGAGGAGTCTTTAGGGTTTTCTAGGTAAACAATCACATCATTAGCAAACAGTGACAGTTTGACTTTCTTTTTACCAATTTGGATGCCCTTTATTTCTTTCTCTTGTCTGGTTGCTCTGGCTAGGGCTCCAGTACTATGTTGAAGAGGAGTGGTGAGAGTGGGCATCCTTATCTAATTCCAGTTCTCAGAGGGAATTCTTTCAACTTTTCCCCATTCAGTATTCTGTTGGCTGTGGGTTTGTCATAGATGGCTTTTATTACATTGACGTATGTCCGTTGTATGCCGTTTTTGCTGGGAGTTTTAATCACAAAGCGATGCTGGATTTTGTCAAATGCTTTTTCTGCATCTATTGAGATGGTTCTGTGATTTTTGTTTTTGATTCTGTTTATGTGGTGTATCACATTTATTGACTTGTGTATGTTAAACCATCCCTGCATCCCTGGTATGAAACCCACTTGATCATGGTAGATTATCTTTTGGATATGTTGTTGGATTCAGTTAGCTAGTATTTTGTTAAGGATTTTAGCATCTATGTTCATCAGGGATATTGGTCTGTAGTTTTCTTTTTTGGTTATGTTCTTTCCTGGTTTTGGTATTAGGGTGATACTGGCTTCATAGAATGATTTAGGGAGGATTCCCTTTTTCTCTATCTTATAGAGAATTATAGTCAATCGAATTGGTTCCTATTCTTCTTTGAATGTCTGGTAGAATTCTGCTGTGAATCCATCTGGTTCTGGACTTTTTTTTGTTGGTAATTTTTTTCTTACCATTTCAATATTGCTGCTTGTTATTGGTCTGTTCAGAGTACCTAATTCTTCCTGATTTAAACTACGAGGGTTGTTTTTTTTTTCCGAGAATTTATCCATCTCTTTTAGGTTTTCTAGTTTTTGTGCATAAAGGTGTTCATAGTAGTCTTGAATGATCTTTTGTATTTCTGTGGTGTCAGTTGCAGTATCTCCCATTTCATTTCTAACTGACCTTATCTGGATTTTCTCTCTTCTTTTTTTGATTAATCTTGCTAATGGTCTATCAATCTTATTTATCTTTTCAAATAACTAGCTTTTTGTTTTACTTATCTTTTTTTGTTGTTGTTGTTTCAATTTCATTTAGTTCTGCTCTGAATCTTGGTTATTTCCTTTCTTTTGCTGGGTTTGAGTTTGATTTGTTCTTGTTTCTCTAGTTCCTTGAGGTGTGACCTTAGATTGTCTGTGCTTTTTCAGACTTTTTTATGTAGGCACTTAGGGCTGGTGAACTTTCCTCTTATTGCTGCCTTTGCTGTATCCCAGAGGTTTTGATAGGTTGTGTCACTATTGTCATTCAGTTTGGAGAATTTTTAAATTTCCACCTTGATTTCAGTTTTGACCCAATGATCATTCAGGAGCAGGTTATTTAATTTCCATGTACTTGCATGGTTTTGAAGGTTCCTTTTGGAGTTGATTTCCAGTTTTATTCCACTGTGGTCTGAGAGAGTGCTTGATATAATTTCAATTTTCTTGAATTTATTGAGGCTCATTTTGTGGCCTATCATATAGTCTATCTTGGAGAAAGTTCCATGCATTGTTGAATAGAATGTATATTGTGTGGTTGTTGGGTAGAATGTCCTGTAAAGATCTGTTAAGTCTATTTGTTCCAGTGCATAGTTTAAATCCATTGTTTCTTTGTTGACTTTCTGTTTGATGACCTGTCTAGTGCTGTGAATGGAGTATTGAAGTCTCCCACTATTATTGTGTTGCTGTATATCTCATTTCTTAGGTCTATTAGTAATTGTCTTATAAATTTGGGAGCTCCAGTGTTAGGTGCATATATATTTAGGATTGTGATATTTTCCTGTTGGACAAGGCCTTTTATCATTATATAATGACCTTGTTTGTCTTTTTAAACTGCTGTTGCTTTAAAGTTTGTTTTGTCTGATATAGGAATAGCTACCCCTGCATGCTTTTGGTGTCCATTTGCATGGAATATCTTTTTCCATACCTTTACCTTAAATTTATGTGAGTCCTTATGTGTTAGGTGTGTCTCTTGAAGGTTGTGTCTCTTGAAGGTGTGTCTTCAGTTGGCTGGTGAATTCTTATCTATTCTGCAATTCCATGCCTTTTAAGTGGTGCATTTAGGCTATTTACATTCAATGTTACTATTGAGTTGTGAGGTACTATTCCATTTATTATGCTACTTGTTGCCTGCATACCTTGTTGTTGTTGTTTTTTCTTTTTGTTGTTGTTGTTGTTTTATTTTTGTTGTAGGTCCTGTGAGATATATGCATTAAAGAGGTTCTATTTTGATGTGTTTCTAGGATATGTTTCAAGATTTAGAGCTCCTTTTAGCAATTCTTGTAGTGCTGATTTGGTAGTGACGAATTCTCTCAGCATTTCTTGGTGTGAAAATACTGTATTTTTCCTTCACTTATGAAGCTTAGTTTCACTGGGTACAAAAATTCTTGGCTGATAATTGTTGTGTTTGAGGAGGCTGAAGATAGGGTCCCAATTCCTTCTAGTCTGTAGGGTTTCTGTTGAGAAATCTGCTGTTAATTTGATAGATTTTGCTTTATAGGTTACCTGGTATTTTTGCCTTACAGCTCTTAAGATTTTTTTCTTTGTCTTGACTTCAGATAACCTAATGACAATGTGCCTAGGTGATAATCTTTTTGCGATGAATTTCTCAGGTTTTCTTTGAGCTTCTTGTATTTGGATGTCTAGCAAGGCCAGAGAAATTTTTCTTGATTATCCCCCCAAATACAGCTGCCAAATGTTTAGATTTCTTTTCTTCCTCAGGAACACCATTATTCTTAGGTTTGGCCATTTAACATAATTCCAGACTTCTTGGAGGCTTTGTTCATATTTTCTTATGCTTTTTTTGTCTTTGCTGGATTGGGTTAATTTGAAAACCTTGTCTTCTGAAGCCCTTCTGCTTGTTTGAGTCTCTGGAGCTCTTCTGCTAGTTTGAGTCTATTGCTGAGACTTTCCAGAGCATTTTGCATTTCTATAAGTTCACCTATTGTTTCCTGGAGTTTTTACTGTTTTTTTATTTATGCTGTCTATTTCATTGAATGTTTCTCCCTTCACTTTTGTATCATATTTTGATATCTTTACATTGGG
Source organism: Rhinopithecus bieti (assembly GCF_001698545.2). Taxonomy (NCBI): domain Eukaryota; kingdom Metazoa; phylum Chordata; class Mammalia; order Primates; family Cercopithecidae; genus Rhinopithecus; species Rhinopithecus bieti. Next base: position 178,098 of record NW_016820939.1, on the reverse strand, counting down.
CTTTGCCTTTCTCTGGTGCCTCCCTGTTTAACTTAACAACTAACCTTCTGAATTCTTTTTCAGTTAGATCAGGGGTTTCTTCCTGGTTTGGATCCATTGCTGGAGAGCTAGTGTGATTTTTTGGGGATGTTAAAGAACCTTGTTTTGTCATATTACCAGAGTTGGTTTTCTGGTGGCTTCTCATTTGGGTAGGCTCTGTCAGAGGGAAGGTCTAGAGCTGAAGGCTGTTGTTCAGTTCCTTTTGTTCAAAAGGGTGTTTCCTTGATATAGTACTCTCCCTCTTTTCCTAGGGATGTGGCTTCCTGAGAGCCGAGCTGTAATGATTATGATCTCTCTTCTGAATCTAGCCACCAGCAAGTCTAACAGGCTCTGGGCTGGTACTGGGGGTTGTCTGCACAGAGTCATGTGATGTGAACCATCTGTGGGTCTCTTAGCTGTGGATACCAGTACCTGCTCCAGTGGAGGTGGCAGGCAGGTGAAAAGGACTCTGTGAGGGTCCTTAGCTTTGATTGATTAATGCACTATTTTTGTGCTGGTTGGCCTCCTGCTGGGAGGTGGCGCTTTCAAGAGAGCATCAGTTGTGGTAGTATGGGGAGGAACAGGCAGTGGGTGGGACCTTGGAACTCCCAAGGGTATATGCCCTTTGTCTTCAGTTACCAGGATGGGTTGGGAAGGACCATTAGGTTGGTGCAGGGCTAGGCATGTCTCAGCTCAGATTCTACTTAGGTGGGTCTTTTTGCGCTCCTGTTGGGGGAGGGTGGGGGTGAGGTTCCCAGGTCAACAGAGTTATGTTCCTAAGAAGATTATGTCTGCCTTTGCTGTGTCATGCAGCTTGACAGGGAAATGGGGGAAAGCTGGCAGTCACAGGCCTCACCCAGTTCGCACACAACCCAAACGGCTGGTCTCACTCCCATTGTGCCCCCTGCAACAGCACCAAGCCTGTCTCTAGGCAGTGGGCAAGCAGGACCCAGTACTTTCCACAGGCTACCCGCCTCCCAGCTGTGAAAATAAACAGGGCTCTCCTTCTTCCCCCATCTGTTGAGTCTGCACACTGGATTCATGCCCTCGCCCAAGTTCTGGCCAAGAGACTTCTCCATCAGTTGAAATTGTTACAAAGTTCAGCTGGAGTTTTCCTTCTCCCTGCGGCCTTTCCCAGTGCCTCCAGCAGCCCTCCTCAAGGACCCCTGTGAGGCCAGGCAGAAATGGCTTGGCAGGGAACCCTGCAAGCCTAGAGGGATTTTGCCGCTGCTTCCTCTACCCCTGTATTTCGCTCAGCTCTCTAAATTGACTCAGCTCCAGGTAAGGTCAGAATCTTCTCCGGTAACCTAGACTTTCAGGTTCCCCAGTGGGGTGTGTGTTTGGGGCAGAGGAACTCCCTTTCCCACTTCCACAGTTTGGGAGCTCATAGTATTTGGGGTGTCTCCTGGGTCCTGCAGGACCCTTCAGAGGGTCCATGGGTTCTCGCGGCATTCCTAATGTATTCCTGCGGTTCTTCTGGAGCAAAAGTTCAAGATGGGAGCCTCCACACGCTGCTCTCTCTGTCCTAGCGGGAGCTGCAGTCCAGTCCTGCCTCCTGTCCGCCATGATCTCTCCTTTACAAATAGCTTTTAATATTAATTAAAAAGCTATTTGTTATCCAAGCTATTTTTATAGGCAAGCTTAGCTTACAGGAAAATCTCTGATTCGGTCCCTTGCTATGGTGTGTTGAGTTTAATGTCTCTGCCAATTTTCCTAATTATTTTTAATAAATTATCAGAAACAAACTGAAAGAAGCTTTCTGACTTGTGTGTGTGTTTGTGTGTGTGTGCGCGTGCGCGCGTTGTATGTGTGTGTGGAAGAGAAGGAAGTAGGAATTAGGGAAAGAAAACGAAGAGGGAGAGAAAATTTTGTTTTGTTCTTTCCCTTTTTCTATAGCAGCTTCCATGCCTACAATAATTTCTCTCCCTTGCATGCTTAGAGTGAAAGTGAATATTATGTGTAAACCAAGTGTCTAATAGCTGGATTGGCACTAACCACTTAATAGATCTAATTACACACTCTCTCCTACCAAGGGTCACTTTGGGCTGCATCTTAAATCATTCCTGGCTCTAGCCTGTTCTCTATTGTTTGTTTCCTAACCATGGCTTTAGTTCTTCCTTGGCTCTCTGCATGCTCTGCTCTAGTGCTTGATTTAATAATATGGTGGAGGAGTGTGCAGATGCTGGAGCCAGATAGTCTGGTTTCAAATCCTGACTCTGACACTTATCAGCTATAGGATCTTGGGCATCTCATTTAATCTTTCTGCATTTCAGTCTCCTCAATTGTAAAATGGACATAAAACAAATAGCTACCTTACAGGGTTGTTGTGAGGGTTATGTAATAGATGTCCTGTTCATATCTTGTTCGATTTCTCTTCCATCTTTGTGCACACAGGCCCCAGATGAGCTGTCATCCCTTGAGCTGCTTTCTGGTGTCTTTTTTCTGTCAGCTCCTCTCTGAGAATCTGCTTTGAACTCGAGATCTAAAAGTACCTGGGAATTTATGTGCCGCCTCCTGTTTCCCCAACGTTAATGAATGACTGCCACTTTAGGAATATAAATACTCCACCTCCCTTGCTCCACAGGCGTCAGGCACATGGGTTGCACCTAACCCAGGTTTGTTTTACACTGGGGCTCCTGTGGAATTGAGTTATCATCCCTCTGATGTGGTTCACACCTTTGCTTGGCCTCCTTCACTTTCTGGTCCCACTGTACCACTCCCACTCCTCCTGGAAACAGTCTTTCTTAAATCACTTTCACACAAATCCTTGCCTCAGGGTCTGATTCTGGGGAAGTCAACTTAAAGTAGTTTATTTGAGTTAGTATCCATATAAAATGCTTTGCATATAGTATGTCATATAAATGTTGGTCGTTATTATTCGTGTTATTACCATGCTAGTCTAAAACAAGGTAGTTTGGTGAAGGTCTCCTTTTTCTCTCTGCTTCATCACCAGAATATATATTTTACTCTATTTAATAATTCATCACAGTACTGCTAATATAAGGCTGTTGTGTACGGGGTTTCTGGAAGGTTTGGGGATAACAGTGTAGGCATACAAACTTAAAAACCGAATGATGAATATAATCTATTTGAAGAGTCAGGACAACCCTATTTATTTGTAGAGGACTCCACAAACAGAATCTGGCATTACTTCCAGTGTTAGTGGTCTGTGCTTCTCTCCGAGATCCTCAGTGAGGGAAATTCCTTTAAGCCTTTGTTACCTTGTAAACCTCCATCCTCTTCAGAAAATGCTTGCCTACACCCCACAAAATCTCTCTAAAACTTAACTTTGAATATGATCCCTTTCTTTGCATGATTGAGGATTTGGATTTACATCCAAATGGCATTTCAGACACTAATTTTATAGCTTTTACAGTATATCGGAGAAGAAAATAAAATAACTTTTAATGGAAAGAATACTTTTGAATTCTAGGACCGAATGCATTACAAAAGTTTGGTTAGCCAGCATTTTATTTTGTAAGCCAACATCTTAATGTTCTTTTTGAAAGTGCTGGAACAGTTTGCTTTAAGACTGAGACATTAAATGTCAAGCGTGAAGCCATATGCTAGGTTGCAAGTGTTCAAATAGCTGTATTATGTGAAATTCTAGAAAACTGGGTTTGCCATGAAAATGTTATTATAGTTATAACTATGGGTATGTTACTGTGGTTGCATCTCTGACCATAAAAAAAGAAAAGCACTAAAATTTATACCCTAGGGGTAACTGATGAGGCAGAGGCAGAGATAATTGAAGGATTTCAATTATTTAAAAATAAATCTCTGTTTCTCCCCCATTTTTCAGTTACAAATTAATGTAATACTTTCTGTTTTCAAATAGACTCTTACATTTATAACATATTTCAGTTTAGTCAAATTCTGAATTCTGATGAGTAATATTTAGCTCAGGTTTCGAAGTATGTGGTATGAAAAAATTGTGCCAAAATATTGAGCTTTGGAGTGTCTGGGGTTATTCTGGAATTTCCTACTCACAGCATTGTAAATTTAGGGAGATAATTAAACTATATAATGCTGATATTTCACTCTGACTAAACTCCACCATAAATTTACTAAATAGTAAGAGATATTTACTGTTTGTAGTTATAATGTTCAGGCACAGTATTTGACTTAGTTTATTAGTTTTCTATTGCTGCTATAACAAATTAGCACAACTTATTGGCTTAAAACAACACACATTTATTATCTCATCATTTCTGTGGATTGGGAGTTCAGGCACAATTTAGCTAGTTCCTCTGCTTAGAGTTTCCCAAGATTACATTGAAAGGATCAGCTGGGCTGCATTTCCTTCTGGTGCTCAGGGTTCTCTTTCAAGCTCCTGTGATTGTTGGCAAAATGCATGCTCCTGAGGTTATAGAACTGAAGTCCTCATATTCTTGCTGGCAATTAGCCAGGGTAACTCTCAGCTTCCAGAGACTGCCCTTTGTGCTCCTACAACATGGCAGCTTACTTCTCATGACCAGCAGGAGAATCTTGTCCTCCAGTCTTCTGCGATGAAGTCACATATAATGTAACAACCACGGAAGTGACTATGCTATCGCCTTTGCCACATAATGTAACCTAATCAAGAGAGTGACTATCCTACTATCTTTGCCATATTCTGTTGGCTAAAAAGCAAGTCACAGTTTCCTCCACATTGAAGGAGACTTTGCGAAAGCATGCATGACCTATTGGGGGTCATGTTAGGATGGGTACACCATACTTAGTACACCCAGAACCATATCATCTGTTCATATATCACATTAAAGTTGACTAGGGTCATTTTTTTTCATTTCATGTCATGGTACTATGGTAAATTGAGGTATAAGTAAAGAAATATATTATTGAAACACATGAGTCACTGAAACCATTGGTAGTTTTAAATAAAGCACGCTTTAACTTGAATTTATGTTCTAAGTCTCTAAAATAAATGTTACCTTCATGACCATAAAGACATTTGTAGTTTGTAGACAATTTTTGGTTAGTACCTGCTGGTGAACTCAGAACTTCAGATGATTTTGATGAATTATGGGAGCAAGACATTTTCACAGAGGATTAGATCTGGAGATTTAAAAATGACACTTGGAAAACAAGGAACAAACCACAGTCAGTTAGAACATGGGTCCCCAACCCCTGGGGCCACAGACTGGTATGGGAACTGGGCTGCACAGCAGGAGGTTAGTGGGGTCCCAAGGGGCGGGGGTGGTGGGGGTGATGAGCCAGTGATCCTCCTCTGTATTTACAGTTGCTTGCATTACCGCCTGAGCTCTGCCTCCTGTCAGATCAGCAGCGGCATTAGAGTCTCATAGGAGCAGGACCTTTATTGTGAACTGCGCATTCAAGGGATCTTGGTTGCACGCTACCTATAAGAATCTAATGCCTGATGATCTGTCACTGTCTCCTACTACCCCTAGATGGGACTGACTAGCTGCAGGAAAACAAGCTCAGGGCTTCCACTGATATTACATTACGGTGAGTTGTGTAATTCTTTCATTACATATTACAATGTAATAATAATAGAAATAATGGGCACAATTAAATGTAACAGACTTGAATCATCCTGAAGCCACCTCCCCGCTCCGCCCTGGTCAGTGGAAAAATTGTCTTCCACGAAACCAGTCCCTGGTGCAAAAAGTTGGGAACTGCTGAGTTAGAACATGTAATGGAAGAAAATGCCCATTTATAATAGTAATAAAAGATGAAATACCTAGGAATAAAGTTAACAAGAAATTTATAAGATCTACATTTAAAAAGTTAAAATATTACTAAAGAACACAAAGAGTACTTGGACAAATGGTAAGGCATATTATGTTCTTGGATAGGAAGTCTTACTATTACAAAACTGACATTTCTCTAGTTAATCCATAAATTTAAGCTAAAAAAAAATCAGAATTTTTTTAATTAGACAAGTTGACTCTAAGATTCATACGGAAAAATCATCAAGGAACAATAGACTAGAAAACTCTAACAAAAAAATAGAAAATTTAAGGAGGAGTTGCTAAGCATATATTAATATGTATATGCTACATAAAGCTATATTAATTAAAAGTGTGGTACTAGTATATTAATGGAAAGAAAAGAAAGCTATGAAATAGACTCTAACAGGTTGGTTAAATAAAAATTGGTTTGTGAGAATAAGAAGAGCTAACTTTTTTGTATTTATGTGCTAAGTATTTACTAGGCTCTTTACATATTAACATAATTTAACTCCCACAACAACTGTATGAGATAGGAACCATTATTATTTTCATTTACAAAAGGAGAAACTGAGACACAGAGAGCACAACTAACTTGCTCCTAATAAATAGGGGAGCTGGGACTGAAGCTCATTTAATCATGCTCCAAAGCTGACATATGCTCTCACTAGGCTACACATTCCCCTATGCTCATGGAATTCTAGGTTGGTGTAAAAAAGAAAGAATTCACTCTGTACGTACTGTACTGATAATCTAGATAATTTAGAAATACACACATGTGTATTTTTAAGATATACATTTTAGGAGAAAACTTCAAGGAATATAATAGTGTACTATATTACCATTGTTGTAGAAAAACAAAGTATATAAATGTTTACAAATTCATGGTTTATCTTCATAGATTGAAAAAAGAAAAAAAAAGCACCAGTGTTTATATCATCGGAGAGGAACTGAGTGTCTTGGAAGAAGGAAGAAGGAAGAAGGAATATTTACTGTTTATGTTTATCATTTTGTGTATTTTGAATTTTGTGCCATGTACATATACTCTACTAAAGAAAATAAGTTAAATAACAATAACAAAACCGGTAAACTCAGGGAAGAGTATTTTCAAGAACCTGGTTTATACAGTATGTGTATTAGTCCATTTTCACACTGCTATAAAGAAATACCCAAGACTGGGTAATTTATAAAGGAAAGAGGTTTAATTGACTCACAGTTCTGCATGACTGGGGGGGCCTCAGGAAATTTACAATCATAGTGGAAGGTGAAGGCGAAGCAAGAACCTTCCTCACAAGGCAGCAGGAGAGAGAAGAAAGCAAATGAAGGGGGAAGAGCCCCTTAAAAAACCATCAGATCTCTTGAGAACTCCCTCACCATCACAAGAACAGCATGGGGAAAACTGCCCCCATGATCCAATCACCTCCCACCAGGTCCCTCTCTCAACACCTGGGGATTACAATTTGAGATAAGATTTGGGTGGTGATACAAAGTCAAACCATATCAGTATGTATTTACAAGTAATTTGCTTCTGCTTATAAGGACAGTTTATGTTATAAACGTTTAACATGCAACATAAATAAGTGAAAAGATGAGTTCCAAAGACTGAGATGAAGGTATTTATAACACACGGAAACAACAAATAATTATTATTTAGAATATATGAAGGACTCTTAAGCATCAATAAAAAAGACAAACACATGGGAAAAATAAAGATATGAACAGGTAATTCAAAGAAGAAGTTTAGGATAAGCACATGAAAAGATGGTCAACCTTATTAGTAATAAGGGGGAGGCAAATTAAATGAGACACAGCATTTCACACCCCTAAATTTAAAAGTTTGATGGTAAGAAGTGTCAATAAGGATGGAGAGTAATAGCAAATATCATACCAAGAACTGCTGGTGGGAGTGAAAATTGGTGCAACCACTTTGGGGAATAAATATAATGCCTAGCAGAGAGAGAGGGATGCCTTTGAAGACCTGTGATTAAATAATTCCATCCACATGTGCCCAGGGAGACAAGCACATGAACGTTTATACTGGCATTTTTTAAAAATAAAAATATTCACTGGGGCCATGTATGGCAGCTAATGCCTGTAATGCTAGAGCTTTGGGAGGTTGAGGCAGGAGGATTGCTTGAGGCCAGGAGTTTTCGACCAGGCAGAGCAACATAGTGAGACTCTGTCTCTCAAAAAATAAATAAATTCTTGAATGTGTTAGGTAATGTAATTCTCATATATTTTATCTTAGAATTTCTAATGCTTGGCAGCTGATACCTATGGCATCTATGGACTGGACATTGCTACCACGATTTTACTTTATTTAGCAGTTGCTCTAGAGTATGCAATGTCCATTTACAACTAATCCAAGTCCACTTTCAAATACATTTGAAAGTGAACTATACTGCTTCACAGGTACTGCAAGTACCTTATAACAATAATTGAGTATTTCTAATTCTTCCCTTCTGCCCTTTGTATTATGCCCTCCATTCCCCTACTGTCATTCATTTCACTTATATATAAGCTATAATTTATCATCAAATACATTATTTCTATTATTATCTTCAACAATCTGTTATCTGTGAGATCAATTAAGAATAAGAAAAATTAAAATTTTTTTCTTTACCTTTTACCTATTCCTTTATTCCTTCTCTAATCACTTTCCTTTCTTTATGTAAATTTGAGTTTTTGACCTATACTATTTTCCTTCTCTCTGAAGAAATTCTTTTAATATTTGTTGCAAGGCAAGTCTACCGGCAACAAATTCCCTCAATTTTTGAGAAAGCCTCTTTCACTTTTGAAGGATTTCACAGGATCTGTTAGTAGTTTTATTTTCCATTTTACCCCTGTCTTTTCTTGCTTGTATGGCTTCTGAGAAGTCAGATGTAATTCTTATTTTTGCTCCTCTATAGGTAAAGTATTTTTTCCCTCTGGCTTCTTTCTGTTTTTTGTTTTGTTTTGTTTGTTTGTTTTTCAGTGTAATTTTAATTTTAATTTTATTCTTATTTTAAGTTCCAGGGTACATGTGCAGGATGTGCAGGTTTGTTACATAGGTAAATGTGTGCCATGGTGGTTTGCTGCACTTATCAGTCCATTATCTGGGTATGAAGCCCAGCATGCATTAGCTATTTTTCCTGCTACTCTCCCTCCCCCTGACAGGCCCCAGTGTGTGTTATTTCCCTTCCTGTGTCCATGTGTTCTTATTATTTAGCTAACACTTGTAAGTGAGAACATGTGGTGTTTCATTTTCTCTTCCTGCATTAGTTTGCTGAGGATAATGGCTTCCAGCTCCATTCATGTCCCTGCAAAGGAAATGATCTTGTTTATTTTTATGGCTGCATAGTATTCCATGGTGTATATATACCACATTTCCTTTATCTGGTCTATCACTAATAGGCATTTGGGTTGATTCCATGTCTTTGCTATTGTGAATAGTGCTGCAATGAACATATGTGTGCATGTATCTTTGTAACTGAATGATTTATATTCCTTTGGGCATATATCCAGAAATCAGATTACTGGGTCAAATGGTATTTCTCATTCTAGATCTTTCAGGAATTGCCACACTGTCTTCCACAATGGTTGAACTAATTTACATTCCCACCAACAGTGTAAAAGCATTCCTATTTCTCGACAGCCTTGCCAGCATGTGTTGTTTCTTGACTTTTTAATAATAGCCATTCTGACTGACATGAGATGGTATCTCATTGTGGTTTTGATTTGCATTTCTCTAATTATCAGTGATTTGAGTTCTTTTTTTCATATATATTTGTTGGCCACATGAATGTCTTCTTTTGAGAAGTGTCTGTTCATGTCCTTTGCCCACTTTTTGATGGGGTTGTTTTTTTCTTGTAAATTTGTTAAGTCCCCTGTAGATTCTGGATATTAGATCTTTGAGAGATGGATAGATTGCAAAAATTTTCTCTCACTCTGTAGGTTGCCTATTTGCTCTGATGATAGTTTCTTTTGCTGTGCAGAAGCTCTTTAGTTTAATTAGAACCCATTTATCAATTTTTGCTTTTGTTACAGTTGCTTTTGGTGATTTCGTTGTGAAATCTTTGCCCTCGCTTATGTCCTGAATGATATCTCCTAGATTTTGTTCTATGGTTTTTCTAGCTTTGGGTTTTACATTTAAGTCTTTAATCCATCCTGAGTTAATTTTTGTAAAAGGTGTAAGGAAGAGGTCCAGTTTCAATTTTCTGCATATGTTTATCCAGTTCTGCCAACACTATTTATTAAATCCCTCTGGCTTCTTTCAAAATTTTTCTTTATCTTTGATTTTCTGCCATTTAAATACGTTTTTTGTAGTTTTGGGACATTTATTCTGCCTGGTATTTTCTGAGCTTCCTAGATCTGTGGTTTGGTGTCTGACATTAATTTGGGGAAATCTTCAGACATTATTGTTCCAGATATTCCTTCAGTTGCTTTCTCACTTTCTTATTCTGGTATTCTCATTATGCATATGTTATACCTTTTGTAGTTGTTGCACAGTTCTTGGATAATGTGTACTGTTTTTTTTTTTCAGTCTTTTTTTCTTTTTACTTTTCAGTTTCTATTGACAGATCCTCAAACTCAGATTCTTTCCTCAAAAATATTCTTCATTTCTAGTTCAGTGTTTTTGATCTCTAGCACTTTCTTTGGATTCTTCCTTATAATTTCCTTCCCTCTGCTTGTATTACCCACCTGTTCTTGCATGTTGTCTATTTTTTCTGTTTGTGCCCTTAGCAAGTTAGTTGTTTTAAATTCATGATCTGGCAATTCCAGCATTCATGCCATGAGTCTGGTTCTGATGCTTGTTCAGACTCTTCCAACTGTGCTTTCTGCCTTTTAGTGTTCCTCGGACTGTTTGTTGAAAGGTGGACATGATGTACTGTGTAGAAGGAACTGCTAAAAATAAGCCTTTACTGATGTGGTGGTAAGATGTATTTTGTGTTTGTGTGTGTGTGTGTGTGTGGTGGGAAAGGGCTCAATAGTCCTGTGATTAGGTCTCAGTCTTTCAGCGAGGCTGTGCCCTTGGTCTGTGAACTTCACAAGTGCTTCTCAGTTCTCCTTGCACCCATCTTAGGTGGGACAGGATAGCTAGAGGGGGCTGGAGTTGGGTATTTTGTTTTCTCCACATGGAAAACTAGAGGGGACGGGAGTTGGATATTTTGGCTCCTGCAGGGTGGTTAGGCTCTGATAAAACTCTAGTAAGTTAGGGGCTGGTAAATTAATTTCTCCTGAGGGCAGGCGTTGTTAAGTAGAGCAGAATGCTTTGGTGTATTTCAGAATGGTTATTTCACCTCTCCCAGCTGGAAACACAAGGGGATTTTTTTTTTTTTTTTTTTTTTTTTCCATTTTCCCTGTAAGAAGCTGATAGAGCTCCTGGAGGTAAAATTGCAAAAGTGTGGGCATCCCTGCTAAGACTGAGTCCCCTGGAGTTTTAACACACAAACTTATCTATTCAGAACTGCCAGCAATTCCTCAATTTTAATTTAGGTTTTCCTCTTGGGCACTGGTTCCCTCAGAGGTTTCTGCTCAGGGAAGTTGTGGTTCACAGTGTCCCTGTCTGTCTCTTCAGGGCAATACTTTGCTCTGTGACCTCCCTTCTCTGATGGATCAGAAAAGTGTTTGATGTTCAGCCTGTTCAGCTTTGCCTTGTTGTTAGAATGGTGTTTTTGACTTCTAAGGTCCTTACATGCTGGACTGGAAAATGGAGTTTGGCTCAGTGGCACTATTTTTAAAATATTGAAAATCTGAAACATCCCAAATATCTGTCATTTGGAGAATAAATAATCAAATTGTGATATATTCATATCATGGAATACTGTAACACAGGTAAATGAATGTACTGGATTTAAATAATTTAAGATTGTTCTATTATAGAAACAGAGCAGGAAAAAAAGAGATACAGAATGATATACAACAATACTATATGTTGTGTATGGATACATATGTGTACAAGTATAAAAATCTAACAGAAAGGTACATACCATCTTTAGGATAGTGATTTCTTCTTCTGTGGATGTAGTGAGCACTTAAATAAGTGAGGAATAAAACAGAGACAGCCACTATGTGAGTAATATTTTATTTCTAAAAAGAAGCAAATATTTAAAGCAAATATAACAAAGTACTAATACCTAGTAAGTATGTGTGACCTTAGGAAAGCTAATTAACCTCCAAGTGCTTGTAGTTTTCTTTGCTTTGACATAGGGACAGTAATATTTATCTCATAGTTGCCATTAGGATAAAATTAATATATTTTGAAAATTTTATAAAAGAATGTAAATAAAATTACTATGAAAAAAGATTGAAATATTGAAATAATTTGAATGACTTTGAAAAATAACATTATATGGATTATTATTGTCACAAGTTCTACCATATTCAACTCAAAGTAGACCACATAAATCTATTTGCATTATTTACTCTAGCTGTCATTTTATTTAAAAAATGCCATGAATACATCTGCTTTTGGTGATCAAATGATCAAGGGAAAATGGAAAAATGAAGCATTAGTTGTATTTGTTCTGGAGGAGTCAGAGGCTAATTTAGTTTCCATCAGGATTTCCCCAGAATGTAGCAATTTTGCTAAGCCTCTTTGATTTTGTCTACATACTTTAATAACTCACAAAAAGATACCTCCCAGACCCCTTTGTGCCCCTGGATTGAAATAAACATCTTTTCAAAATGCTAGTGGAATTTACTACTGTTTCTATTCATTAATAAAATACCAGGAAGCAGCAGGAGAGCCTTCCATGGGGACAATAGGGGGAGCCTGGATGCCCCTGGAGTAGACAGAGGCTTGTCCATCAAGTTTCTCCTCTGTCCCTAGTGTGGGTGGAGTTTCTGCTCTGATTGACAGCCTAGTCCATGTTTTTTAAATCACTAGAGTCTTCATGGCATGTCAGGTTGCTGTAACCTTGCTTGAAATTGCTTTGAAAAGTACAGTGCTTTTGAATGACTTGGAAAATAAAAATACCTTCCATTTAGGAAAATGCTTGTTGCTCTGTATTCTGATTATCCGTAAGCCTGAGACCAGTAAAGAAATGTAAAGTACTCTGGACGTAGTCTTTCTAGCTTTAAGCAAAAAGAATTCTACACAGTCATATGAACTATTTTAAAGCCATAGTTTGAAGCCTGAAATTTCTATTGTGAAATAGCATGTCCCTGGAACATGTGCTTTGTGGCTAAAAGGTTCTTATGGTTTCTGTAACTATGTAATGCAAAAGTAGGTCTCTTTGAACCTAAACTGAGAGAAACTGTTGAAGCGTGAGTTACTCTGTGAACTCAATGCTTGCAGCAGCATACGAATAAGGATATTTTAGCAATTCTGGGGCAGACTTTAGGATGAATCAGAACATTGCCCTTTAGGTAAAAAATTATCTATGACTAAGTGAAATTGCCTAGCTAGTCCCAGGTTTACTTTGTAAAAACAAGACAGTCACACACACATTATATACATGCAAACACGCACACAAAAATACATCCCATTTCCTATATCTGGTAATGCTGAGGAATGAGGTTTTCTCTATACAAATGAAACCTAATCAATTAAATATAATAGTTTAATATTTTATATGAATCTGCAATCTTTAATCTACACCAAGCACATTTTAAGTGTTTCTTGATGATTCATCTATCACTATGAATAATTAATTATGACGCTTTTATTTCTCTGTAATGCTTTGCGTGTATTCCTCCTCCCTCCCCATTACTAAAGCATTACTTGTTTCAGAAAATCAGAAAATACAGAGAGAAAAACATCAATTATTATATTTGTTATTCTGTGTAAACATTTCCAAACACCCACTCATATGCACACATGGAATTAAAGAGGAACATGTAATGCCTTTTGTAGTCCGCCTTTTTCTCTTAATGATTTATCATGAATAGTTTTTTTTTTTTTTTTTCTTTTGAGGCGGAGTCTCGCTCTGTCGCCCGGACTGGAGTGCAGTGGCCGGATCTCAGCTCACTGCAAGCTCCGCCTCACGGGTTTGCGCCATTCTCCCGCCTCAGCGTCCCGAGTAGCTGGGACTACAGGCGCCCGCCACCTGGCCCGGCTAGCTTTTTCTTTTTTGTATTTTTAGTAGAGACGGGGTTTCACTGTGTTAGCCAGGATGGTCTCTATCTCCTGACCTCGTGATCCGCCCGTCTCAGCCTCCCAAAGTGCTGGGATTACAGGCTTGAGCCACTGCGCCCGGCCATGAATAGTTTTTTAAGTATCAGTGGACCCATACCTGAAACATCATTTTAAATGACAAATGCCACTGTATGAACACATTATATTATATTAATTATATTATATTTCAATAATTTCATATTATTGGACACATATTTTTTTTTTTTTTGAGACAGGATCTCGCTCTGTCACCCAGGCTTGAGTGTAGTGGTATGATCAGCTCACGACAGCCTCAACCTTCTGGGCTCCAGCAACCTCCCACCTCAGCCTCTAAAGTAGTGGAGACTACAGGCATGTGCCACCATGCCTGGCTAATTTTTTTATTTTTTGTAGAGACAGGATCTCACTATGTTGCCCAGGCTGATCTTGAACTCCTAGGTTCAATAGATATTCCTGCTTCATCCTCCCAAAGTGCCGGGATTACAGGCATGAGGCACCTAGCCGTGTTCAGCATTTTTATATCACAAACAACACTGAATGTACTTGTGTGTGTTGGCATGTATATGTGTATAAATATATACAGCTCTATGTTCCTTAATTAATTCCTTATAATACATTATTAAATATGGAATTTATAGTTCAAAGAACATGCCCATTTTTTTGAGAATTTTGATATGTTTTGTCAGCCAGGGCAAATATTCAGCTAGTATATCCTGGAGACACATTTAGTCTATATCTTGTGTCCATTGTGGTTGTTTAGTGCCTGTGCTGTTTTGGTGGTTAAATATCTTGAAATATTTATTTTTGCAAAACCACTTCAGAAGAAAAATTTGTATTCCCATTCAGATTTACATTTTGAGGATGCTATTTTTTAACATTTTTTAATATTTCTTAAATGTTTTTTATATTTCTTCTCATGTAAAAACAATCACCTAAAACTCAGGAAATGTTTGAACAGAAATTTTGGGGCTAGAAGGCTGATTTTTTTTTTCATGGATTAAAATACATAATACTTACAAATATTTGGAGAGATGCTTTACCAAAGAAGAAATGAGTTAGCACTAGACACCTATTGGATTGGCCAAAACAAAAACAAGAAACAAAGAAACCTGATGAAACCAAGTGATAATAAGAATATGTAACAACTAGAACTCTCACACTTTGGTGGTAGGAATCGAAAATAGTAGACACTTTCAAAAACCGTTTGACAGTTTCTTTAACATTAAACATACACTTACAATATGACCCAGCAATTCTGCCTTTAGGTATTTACCCAAGAGAAAGTAAAACATCTGTCTACATAAGAACATATACGCAAATATTTGTGGTTGCTTTTTCACAATTGCCCCAAATTGGAAGCAACCCAAATGTTCTCATCTGATGAATGGATAAAAAAGTGGTGGTACATCCATGAAGTGGAAGACTACTCAGCAATAAAAATGAATGAACTGTTGATGCATGTAGGAATGTGAATGAATATCAAATGCATGAATGCCCAACAGGCTACATAACATATAATTTAATTTATATTTTAGAAAAGGGAAAATTATAGGAATAGGAAAGAGATTAATGTTTGCCAGAGGCTGGAGATGCGGTGAGAAGCTCACTTTAAATGTGCACCATGGGCCAGGCGCAGTGGCTCACACCTGTAATCTCAGCACTTTGGGAGGCGGAGACGGGCAGATCATGAGGTCAGGAGATCGAGACCATCCTGGTTAACACTGTGAAACCCCATCTCTACTAAAATACAAAAAATATTAGCTGGGTGTGGTGGCGGGCGCCTGTAGTCCCAGCTACTCAGGAGGCTGAGATAGGAGAATGGCGTGAACCCGGGAGGCGGAGCTTTCAGTGAGCCGAGATCGCCCCACTGCACTCCAGCCTGGGTGACAGAGCGAGACTACGTCTCAGAAAAAAAAAAGGTGCACCATGAGGAAACTTTTCGGGTGAGAGAACTGATAAATATCTTAACTGTGGTTGCAGCGATATGACTATATGCATTTTTCAAAACTAATAGACCTGTACATCAAAAAGTGTTAATTTTACCGTAGGTAAATTAAAAGTCAAATAACAATTAAAAAAAATTAAAGTAAAAATCTTTTTTAACAGGAAAAAGAAAATATCATGCTGAAACCTCTTGGCCACCATAAGAATGCATATTGCAGACCTCGAACCACAGTCAGCATGATTGACCAAAGGGCCCAGCTGCTGTGCTTGAAATTCTTTGCTGCATTTGCTAGTGACTAGTTGGGATACTAAAGTAGGCCCATTCCTGGGAGTCACGGGGCTCCCCAGTGGCGTCATTGAAACTTACTGCACCATAATGTGGTATGCTTCCACCCCTCCCTCCTTTCTTTACCATGCAAGTCAAACTTGCATGGTAGTCTGATGGTTCCCTCAGCCTTACTGGTTCCCTCAATTTCTTTCACACAGGCATTTCCCAAAAAATACTTGCTTTTTTTTTTTTTTCTTTTCTTTTGAGATGGAGTTTTGCTCTTGTCACCCAGGCTGCAGTGCAAACACGGGATCCCAGCTCACTGCAATCTTCACCTCCTGGGTTCAAGTGATTCTCCTGCCTTAGCTTCCCGAATAGCTGGGATTACAGGCACCCGCCACCACACCCAGATAATTTGTGTGTTTTTAGTAGAGACAAGGTTTCACCATGTTGGCCAGGGTGGTCTGGAACTCCTGACCTTAGATGATCCACCCGTCTCGGCCTCCCAAAGTGCTGGGATTACAGTCATGAGCCACTGTGCCCGACCCTTGCATGTTAAATCATTTCTTGACAGATGCTTCTTGCAATACCTGAACTAACACAACCTCCAATTTTACACTTTATAATATGATCATCATAAAGATAAAATGAATGATCACATTTTTAATTACTTGTACCCAATGATCTCTTTTATAAGCATATTTATTAAAGTATAACACACAATAAAGAGATACTAAATGTAAGCACATAGCTCTATAAATTTTCACTAAGTGAAATTGCCACCCAGATCAAGAATTAGAATATTACTAGTAATTCAGAATCCCTCCTCCCCCATTTATGCCCTCTACCAGTGACTAATTCCCTCTTGAAGGTAACCAACGCCCTGAATTCCTAGCATTATAGATCTGTTTTGCTTACTTCTGAACTTTATATAAGTGGCATCATTCAGCATATACTTTCATTTTCATTTGACTTTTGATCAACATGTTTGTGAGATTAATTCATGATGGTATGTATAGCAGCAATTTCTTCCTTTTTTATTGTTATAGAATATTCCATTGAGTGAGCATAGTACAGTTTATTTATACATTCTACTTTTGAGGTGCAGTTATGTTTTCTCCCCCAGTTTTGTGTTTTGTGCTCTACAGATAATGCTGTTATGAGCATATTTGAACATGTCTTCTGGTACATGTATGTATTTATTCCTATTTTGTATATCACTAGGGGTAGAATTGTGAGATTATAGGTTATGCATATGATCAGCGTAAGAAGATATTATAATAACTTTTCAAAGTGGTTATACTTTCAGCAGCTGTGTATAAGGATTCAATTTCCTCTACACCCTCATCATTCATACTTGATATAAAATTGACAAAGACATAACAGTAAAGGAAAATTATAGGCTAATCTTTCTCACAGACAAAGATGCATAAAATCTTAAGTTATTAGCAAATAGAATCTAGCAGCCTATAAAAGATAGTATATCATAACCCATGATGTGGGTTTCCTTGAACCCAAAGGGGGCTTAGCATTTGAAATATCAATGTATGTACTTCTGCACAAACAACAGAATACAAGAGAAAAATCATTTAGTGATCTAAATAGAACAAAAAAAAGCATTTGATAAACTGTAATATCCCACCATGATTTAAAAAACCTCTCAGCAAACTGAAGAGAAGGGAGCTTCCTTAATTTAATGAAGAGTATCCATAAAACATCTGGGGCAAACATCATTTTTAAAGGTGAAATATTGAAAACTTTTTCTCCGATATAAGCAAAGAGACAAGGAGATGCCCTTTATTATCATTTCTATTTTTTTTTCTTTTCTTTCTTTTATTTTATTTTGAGACAGAGTCTCGCTCTGTCGCCCAGGCTGGAGTGCAGTGGCACCATCTCAGCTCACTGCAAGCTCCGCCTCCCGGGTTCACGCCATTCTCCTGCCTCAGCCTCCTGAGTAGCTGGGATTACAGGTGCATGCCACCACATCTGGCTAATTTTTTGTATTTTTAGTAGAGATGGGGTTTCACCGTGTTAGCCAGGATGGTCTCAATCTCCTGACCTCTTGATCTGCCTGCCTCAGCCTCCCAAAGTGCTGGTATTACAGGCGTGAGCCACCAGCCTGGTCTATTTAATTTGCTTTTTATGTGAGGTCCCCACCAGGGAAATAAGGCAAGAAAAATATGGTATAGGTATTGGGAAGGAAGATGTAAAATAATCATGTTACTATCTTCATGTATCTTGATATGTTAACTATACAACAGTCAATATTATATCTTTATATCACAGGTGACATGACTGGATACATATGAAATCCAATAGCCTCCACAACTAAATTTTAGAATTAAGTACATCTAGCTAGGTTGCTAGGTACAAAGTCAGTATACAAAAGTAAATTTTATTTCTACATATCAGCAACAAAACCATTAGAATATGAAAATTTAAAAAACAATTAAAATACATTAAAATAGGCTACATTGGTGCCTATACTAAATGACCATTGATTGCCATGTGTTTGCTGTCTTGTCAAAGTTTTGATAGTTTTCCTATTTCTTAACTCACTGAGTTGTTAGCTACAATTTCTATTGCTATCATTATGCTTGCTTGTAACTGTAACTTCTTTTAGTAATTTTCTGCCTCAAATGTGCTACGATTGGAAAATCAATAAAACATAAAATGACTAAAATTATTGTAATAAAACTAAAAGGATTTTAGTGCTCAGACTTTGTGACTTCCATTTTGGCCACTCAGGAGTTACTCAGAGCCCTTTACACTTATATTCAGGGTCTAGTTTTGCTCAAAGTGACTGAGATTGCCAGAAGTATAAACTCCAGGGAAGAAGGGTTATGAACTCTCCAAGTTCCCTGCTTGAATAGGACTTTCTTCAAAGTTTTCTCTGAAGTTATTTCATCTTGAAACATAAAAAAAAGAGAAATTGATTTCAGCTTCTGTATAGGAATTTTTAACAAAATATGATTACCTTTTTTTGGACAAACATTTGGTATAAATCTAATCAATAGGTTTGTGGTTAGATACTGACTTTGATATGATTTAATATGCGCAACGATTCTTAGGCAAAGTTGCACTGGCTATTGTTAGTCCTGGAAGGTTTTGTTTCTAATATTAGTTGAATTTGGCACAGCTCAGTAAGTAAGATTACAACCAAATAAATACTGTTAACTAAGTAAGCCTATAATTATCAGAACTGCACTCCAGAAATTGGGTTTTAGAGGATTCATTCAGTGAGCGTTGAGTCTACAGCTAACATAACAGCCAGAGCAAAAGTGACTAATGAGGAGCTAGCCTTTGCTGGTTGACAGGAGCTAATGGGGCTGCATTATTAAATATTTGAGCTCTAGTCATGGCCTGTGCGTGCTCTGATGGCATCACATATTTTCTTTTCTTTTTTAAAAAAATTAATCTTTTTTATTAAGGTAAAATATACATATACAATTTATCATCTTTGCCTTTAAGGTAAAATATACATATACAATTTTTCATCTTTTCCTTTTTTTTTTTTTTTTTTTTTTTTTGAGATAGAGTTTTGCTCTTGTTGCCCAGGCTGGAGTGCAATGGTATGATCTCGGCTCACTGCACCCTTTGCCTCCTCGGTTTAAGCAATTATCCTGTCTCAGCCTCCTGAGTAGCTGGGATTACAGGCACCTGCCACCATGCCCGGTTAATTTTTGTATTTTTAGTAGAGACAGGGTTTCATCATATTGGTCAGGCTGGTCTCGAACTCCTGACCTCAGGTGATCCGCCCGCCTCCGCCTCCCAAAGTGCTGGGATTACAGGTCTGGCCGGTCACTGCGCCCGGCCTTATCTTTGCCATTTTTAAGTGGACAGTTCAGCAGTCATAACTTCCTTTATATATATATATTTCCCTTTTATCTCCTAGCCCCTTCCTGGCTTCTGGTAAGCACCACTCTACTCTCTATCTTCATGAAATTCACTTTTTTAGATCCCGCATATGAATGTGATATTTGTCTTTCTGTGGTTGGCTTATTTCACTTAATGTAATGACCTCCAGTTCCATCCATGTTGCTGCAAATGACCAGATATCATTCTTTTTTATGGCTGAGCAATATTCCATTATGTATATAGATCACATTTTATTTATCTACTCATCCATTGATGGACACATGTTGATCCCGTATTTAGCTATTGTGAATAGTGTTGCAATAATCATAGGAGTACAGATGTCTCTTCAATACACTGATTGCCTTTCTTTTGGCTACATACCCAGCAATGGGACCACTGCATCATATGGTAGTTCTATTTTTTTTTTGAGGAAGCTTCCTACTGTCCTCCATAGTGGCTGTACTAATTTACATTCTCATCAACAGTGTACGAGGTTTTTCCCTTCCTCCACATCCTTGCCAGCAACTGTTATTGCCTGTCCTTTTGATACAAGCCTTTTAACTGGTGTGAGATGACATTTCATTGTGGTTTTGATTTGTATTTTTCTGATAGTTACTTACATTGAGCAGGTTTTTTATACACCTCTTGGCCATTTGTATACCTTCTTTTGAGAAATGTCTGTTCAGATCTTTGGCACATGTTTAAATTGGTTATTTGTTTTTATGCTACAGAGTTGTTTGACTTCCTTATATATTCTCGTTATTAATCCCTTGTCAGACGGATAGTTTGCAAATGTTTTCTCCCATTCTGTGGGCTGTCTCTTCACTTGATTGTTTTCTTTGCTGTGCAGAAGCTTTTTAGCTTAATGTGATCCCATTTGTCCATTTTCACTTTGGTTGCTCATACTTTCTAGGTCTTATACAAAAACTCTTTGCCCAGACCCATGGTGCATGATAGGGGGTCTAGTTTCATTTTTCTGCATATAGTTCTCCCGTTTTCCAGCATCATCTATTGAAAAGACTGTCCTTTTCCCACTGCATGTTCTTGGAAAATATGTTGGTTGTAGGAAAGAGTAAGACTTGAAAGTTGGGCGGTAGACAAAGACTTTAGTACTGTGCCAATGAATTTATACTTTATGCTGTAGAAAATGGAAATCATTGATACATTTAATAACATGGACCAGTTTTATGTTTGTTTTATTCTTCCTTCTCTTCTTATAGAATGTTGGATTTTCAATCAATAATTACTTCTTGAGTATTCTTTCATATGACCGGGAATCTACATGGGTACATAGTAGGGTATCTTTAAATCCTTGATTAAAATGGAGTGCATTCCTTCATCATTGGTTATGGGACTTGATTTTAAAGGTATATCTATATATACCTGACTTTTCAACTTAAAGCAAATAATTCTTAAAAAAGACTTGCCATTTCTTATTAATACTCTCCCAACCAAAAATAACTTCAATGGTCTGAGCCATATCACAATATTTTATGAAATAAGTTAATATTACAATATTAGGGAAGCACAGATTTTAATGGTAATGATATACTCAATGATATTTTTGGGAAGAAAAGAAAACATATAATGTAAGTATCAGGTATTAAAAAAAAGTTATGTGTTTTACCTTTTTTTTTTTTTAAACAGAGATAGGATCTAGTTCTGTCACCCAGGCTGGATGGAGTGCAGTGGCATAATTATAGCTCACTGCAGTCAGTGAGCTATAATTATGTCAGAAGCTCCTGTGGTCGAGGGATCCTCCTGCCTCAGCCTTCCCAGTAGCTGGGACTACAGGTATGTACCACCATGCCTAGCTAATTTTTTTATTTTTTGTAGAGATGGGGGTTTCTTTACGTTGCTCAGGCTGGTTTTGAACTCCTGGCCTCAAGCAATCCTCCTACCTTGGCCTCCCAAATGTTGGGGTTAGAGGCATGAGGCATTGTGCCCTGCCTGTTTTATATTTTGTAATCTAAAAAATTATTAGATAATGATCTAATAATAAACATGATAATAACAGAATAATAAACAGAAAAGATATCTGTGCTTCTCTGCTCAGTAATTTCTTTTTTTAATAATATTAGGACTTGCCTTCATTTATATCATGTTTTTCATGTTCAAATTGCTTAACCACAATTAAGTAATTAATCCTTATATAAAATCCTATGAGGCAGATAAGAATTATCTTCATTTTACAGATTAAGTCAAATGTACCGTATTCCAAATGATTAAGGCTTTGAAATCTCCAGTACCAAATGGTCTATGTTCCCCTGGAAGCATGTAGAAACCTAAATTTACATAGTAATTATGTGTTCAATTGTGCTGAGGAAGCAAGTGGCAGACCCAGATAATCTTCCAAAAACGAAAGCGAGAAAGAAAGAAAATATTGAAAATACCAAAATGAGTAATGTGGTTTTAAAATCCTTGTTCAATGATAATACTATTATTCACATATAGTGATTCTTCAGAAGTCCTCCTATGCTAAAACAAAACAAAACAAAACCCACAAGAACCTTGGTAAATGCTAACATTTTATGCAGAGAATAAATCCAATGGGATGATGAAATTTGCATCTTGAAAGATGAAAAAGGATCCTCAGTCTATTCGGAGATAACGATGATGTACAGCTATTTCCTTATCATTTAGTACATAAATTCAAGTATTGGGCTACATTCTGCTTACTGTGAATATGCCTTGTGGGTGAAGAGAATTTGTGTTAAAGAAATTGTGAAATGTTAATAAGAATGTAATTCCTTAGCCTTACGTTGTGGAAGGACTCTGATAAATATACCATTTCTATTTTTGAAAAAACTTAGCACTTTTCTCAAGGCAGAGGGACAAGTCATAATTGTCAGTGGAAACATGAGAAAAGTTGTCTATCTATCTATCTATCTATCTATCTATCTATCTATCTATCTTAGTTTTCTCAAAACAGAATATTCCAGTCAACCTGAGTCAGCATAACAGGAAAGTCCCCTTGTTTTAACCCTATATAAAGAAAGTAACTTTGAGGGACAGATATGATGGCTCATGCCTGCAATCCCAGCAGTTTGGGAGGCTAAAGTGGGTGGATTGTTTGAGCACAGGGTTTCAAAAGCAGCCTGGGCAACATGGTGAAACCTTGTCTCCACAAAAAATACAAAAACAAAGAATACAAAAATTAGTCAGGCATGGTGGCATGCATCTGTGGTCCCAGCTACTGGAGAGGCTTGGGGGGAGAATCATTTTAGCCTGGGAGGTAGAGGCTGCAGTGAGCCATGACTGTACAATTGCGCTGCTCCAGCCTGGGCGACAGAGCAAAAAGACCTTGTCTCAAAAACAAAAAACAAAAAACAAAACAAAAAAACAACCAATCTGCTTTTTGTTCTGTTTCTGCTTTCTTCAGCCCTTTTTCTGCCTATAAAGTCAGCCTCCTCTGTTGAGCTCAATGGAGCACTCATTCTGCTTTACAGAATAATGTGTTGCTGATTCTAGAAGTGAAAATAAAAGCCAGTTAGATTTTTGTTGTAATTTTGTCTTTTGACAGAGCTTAAAAAGATCCAGGTAAGTTAAAATACCAGAAAACAGTAGTTTTCATGACAAGAAAGTGTGGCCTCAATTAAAGTATGTGAAGTCTGTATAATAATTGAGAAGAGGGAAAAATTATATCTTTTGATATTAAGATAGCTATACATTTTGTGTTTTAGGTCATTCACTAAAGAACAGAAATAAAGTATAAAAATTTTAGCATATTTGAAGAAGAGAGATGAAACAAGAGATTTGTTTATAGAAATTAGTCCAACTCTTCTAACCTGTCAATATAAGTTAGAGAATGCTGTGTAATCGGTCATGTCTTGAAATGAAACATTTTAATTCTCTTCCTCTTCCATCTTTTCGTTTTCTTTTTCCTTTCTGCTTTCCTTAAACATTCATTGGGCACCTGATATGGGATAGAACTTAGGTGCTATGGATTCAGAGATAAATGAGACAAAGGAGGAAGGAAGATTCTGATGCAGACAAGAAAGGGATCCTTTTGACTGAGGGAGGTACGAGTGGAGTTTCAATGGGGAAACTATGGTAGTCAGAGGAGAGTAGGAGACCACCAGACTCATCTTTGGCTAGCTATCAAAGGTGAACGTTGCATCGTTGAGAGAGTGACACAGATAATTTTCATTGACTTGGAAACCATATTTGATCAGTTAACGCAGCTTTAATTTTCTTTTCTTTTCTTTTTGAGGTGGAGTCTTGCTCTGTCACCCAGGCTGGAGTGCAGTGGCATGATCTCAGCTCACTGCGATCTCCGCCTCCCGGGTTCAAATGATTCTCCTGCCTCAGCCTGCTGAGTAGCTGGAACTACAGGCACATGCCACCATGCCTGGCTAATTTTTTTTTTTTTTTGTATTTTTAATAGAGATGGGGTTTTGCCGCATTAGCCAGGATGGTCTTGATCTCCTGACCTCGTGATCTGCCCGCCTCAGCCTCCCAAAGTGCTGGGATTACTGGCATGAGCCACCGTGCCCGGCCATAGCTTTAATTTTTTTTTTTTTTCGAAAAGAGCGATAGAGTTGAAAAGATAAAAAATTAGGCACTGACTTTCTGCAGATGATTTTTCCTTCCCTAGCATTTATAGAATACTTTTTATGTGCTAAATACTTTACATTTATTAAACCATTTTATCCTTTCAAATGAAATATGAGGTAGGTACTAGTATTTCTATTTTAAAGATGGGGAAATTCAGGCTGAACTGGGCAAAATGACTTGCACAAGAGCTATCCGATTCCAGGACACAGGAACAGAAAGGGATCCATGCTCGAATAAGTTTGGGATACACAGGATTAAAGAAATTTAGCCTGCAACTTTCCTGATGTGTTTTTCAAGTATTTTATGAATCCCCTAAAAGGGGGCTGCAGTATGTAACATTTTCCCAACTTGTGGAACTGGTGGGTTGAACAAGCACAACTTTTAGGATGGAATTTAAATGCAAATTTATTTTGTCTCCCACCATTCCTCTAAAATTTTTTCAGAGGAGGTGTACTTCTCTAGCCCCTGGCTGAAAACTTGAAAAGGCCAGATTTTCTGATCACCCAATAATAAAATGTTTCATTTACTTCAAGTTGGAAACAGCATCTTAGTTGGGAATTTGTATGTTAGGGTAAAGTTCACAATCTGCTTGCATTTTTATTCTGAAAAGGATTTAAGCATCCAATCCATAGTGGCAGAACAATTATCTTGAACATAAGCATTTTAAAGATTATAATAAAAAATGACATTTAAAGAAAAGGAAAATTCTAGCATTATATTCAGTAAACATTATATTCGCATACTCAACACTAATATAGCATACTGTAAAGTGAAATAACACAAGCAAAATAAATAACCGCAACTAATTTGTTTCTTCAGATGAAAGAGTGAGAAGCCAAAACACTGAAAAGGAAATGAATACAGAGACTTTTGGAAACAAACATTTGAATGAGAGAATGCTTAGCATGGCTTAATGTAGACTGAATCATAGAAAAGGATCTTTTTTTTGAGACAGAGTCTCGCTCTCTCGCCCAGGCTGGAGTGCAGTGGTGCGATCTCAGCTTGCTGCGACCTCTGCCTCCCAGGTTCGAACTATTCTCCTGCCTCAGCCTCCTGAGTAGCTGGGATTACAGGCGTGTGCCACCATGCCCAGCTAATTTTTGTATTTAGCCTTGTTGCCCAGGCTGCTCTCGAACTCCTGGTCTCATGTGATCCGCCTGCCTTGTCCTCCCAAAGTGTTGGGATTACAGGTGTGAGTCACTGTGCCTGGCTAGAAAAGGATCTTAATTTATTTGTGACATATATTTAAGATATAGCTCTCTGTGACATTTGTGACATTGCTGTGGAATAAATGAGTTCAAGCAGAGAAGAGAATTCATAGGCTAAGCAAATTGCTTAAGTCATAAAATTGGATAGTTTAAAGAAGGTCTTAGAAAAACTGAAATCTCCAAACAAACAAAACAAAACAAGTGTGTTTGTAGTAGTCTAGTTAAAATATTAAAGCCTAAAGTTTTTTTTTTTTTTTTTTTAATACAGAAAAAGAGAAAATTACCTGGAGTCATTTTATATAATATATACATGTCATATCTTTTATATGTTTTCAAACTTTGTAAAATGGCTAAACAAATACATGCAGCTTCTAGTAGAGACACGTTTTATGATTAGAAATAACGTTGGTAGTACTATTCTTTTTGCTTTAAGACTACCACAGGACTACATACTGTTAAACCAACAAGAACTGTTTTGGGAAATTAAACTCCGTTAGGAGAAAAACAGGTTTTGTCAGTCCTTATTCTTCCAATGCCTTCCCTGTTGTCAGTCCCTCTACATGTTGATTCTTTCTTTGCTTGAGTTTCAAGACTCTAAAAGCCTTTCTGCCTCTGTCACTCCTCTATCTCCTTGCTGATAATACTTCTTCCTCCTGATGCTGAACACTGAACTTGGTCCTTGACATTCTGCTGTTTCTTCACTACGGTCTTTCCTTAGGCGGTTCATTGAGATGCTCCTCAAATCCATCCTGGCCTTGACATTTTCCTCTGAGATTTATTTCCCTATCTCTATCTGCCAGCTGGACATATTTCTTATGGTCAATTATGCTTGAATTATTGGAGTCAGCTTTAGCTTTTCTCTCTTCTTTGTCTTCATATCAAATTAGTCACAATTCTTCTTTTCTGATTCATCTTTTCAGATTAACAGGAGTCCAAAGCCCTGGACCTACACTACCCTCATGATTTCCCTCATGATCACACTACCCTCATGATCACACTACCCTCATGATTTCTAGACATGAGGGTAGGGTGGGCTTGTGAAGTAGGCCATGCATGATTCAAGAGGGAGATTCCTAGGGTGAAGCCCAAATTGAGAGCAGGCAGCCAGCCTAACTATGACTCCTTCACAAACAGACTAGGCAGAGTGTGAGAACCTAAGTTGAGTCAAATCAGTGGAAACAGGGACATAAGACCTGAAGAAGTTGGCCAGGCACAGTGGCTTGTGCCTGTAATGCCAACACTTTGGGAGGCCGAGGTGGGCGGATCACTTGAGGTCAGGAGTGGTGAAACCCTGTCTCTACTAAAAATACAAAAATTATCTGGGCATGGTGGCAGATGCCTGTAATCCCAGCTACTCGGGAAGCTGAGGCAGGAGAATTGCTTGAACCTGGGAGGTGGAGGTTGCAGCGTTCGAGATGGCACCACTGGGTGACAGAGCGAGACTCTGTCTCAAAAAAATAAAAAATTAAAAAAAGACTTGAAAAAAAAAGACTTGAAGAAGTAGGTCTGAAGTAGAGTGTGGGAAGTAAGGTTGGTGGAATTCCATGAGCTGTCAGAACATCACCATACATATTATTTAATAGCCCACGGACTAAAACACCTTAGATATTTTTATAATGCATCTTCAGCTTTATAAAGGGAATGATCTCTTAGAGGCACTTCTTCTGCATATAAATATTATAATAGTTTCCTAATTGGTTTTTGGAACTCAAATCTTTACCTTTACTATATATCTTGGAGTAACTTTTAGGTTACTTTCCTTAAAACAATTTCTTTATCCATGCCTATTCCCTGTTCAAAATTACATTGACTCCTTTACCCATGAGATAAAAATGGAAGCCTCCTAAACATATATATAATGTACTAATTACTTATATGCAGCCCTCATTCCACGGAAACCAGGCTACTTAGTACTCATAACACACAATAGGTGAAGTGTCACACCATTCTCATGCTATTCCCATATTAATGTCCCTTCACAAAAAAAAAAAAACCTCCCTCAATTTTCTTTGCAAGTATAAGGCCTCCAGATTTCCTAGGCCACATTAAAAACTGTCTACACTTTCTTCTGTAACTTACCAGCTAACTGCCATAGACATTAAGAACAACCACAACATCTGTAACAGCCACTGCCACCATTTGTTGAGTTTTATTAAATGCTGAGTACTTTACATACATTAGCTGGTTTAATGTCTTATTTATTCCTTATTTGTTGTTACTAATTGTGTCCTCAGAGCCTAAACATGGTGTTATGCATATAACAGACGGTCATGATTTACTGCTGTTTGTATTGATGCTCCAGCATTTTAAGAATGGGAAGGCCATTGGAATTTGGCTATTTAAATTATTTTCTTCTACCTAGTTTCACCTGAATTTTTTCCATAGAAATGTTTATATGATAATAATGAGGAAAATTCTTAGAATGCTGCTATCTCAGAATGCCTTTTGTCTTCATAATTGCGTCTCCAGGTAATATATGTTGTACCCTAAGGTATTTTGACTGCATTGTGATGCTAATGTATATGTAAATATCATAAAGGGAATATAGCTACTATGCTCATTTTAGTTACATGATGTCTGAAGTGAGGGTTCAGGAAAGGAGAGAATTAATGTCTGCCAGTGGAAAATAAGACAGCTAATGAGAAAATAAACTTTACCTTTCAACCATCATAAAGTCCATTAGCAAATAACAACAAAGACTGGAGAAAGAATTAAAATTCATTAAAAAAAATCTTATGCTCTCCTTAACGTGTTTTGCTTCCTAATATAATTCCTGTTTGCTAGGATTTTCCAATTTTCGTTAGCTTAACAGGCTGTTCTCATTTCGATAACACTCCCAGTTGAGTTCCACATACCCTCCTGTGTGTCATATACCCTTAATACTTTTCACCTTTTTGTTTGTATGCCTGCCGGTCTGTTTTGAAACTTACTTTAGAGAGTGTTTTAAATATCCTACCTTATAGTACACTAAAGATAATTATGTCCTTGTTGGCTTACCAAGCATGCCAATCATGTTAATCTATGTAAGGATTTAAATTGTGGATTATTCACAAACAATAAAGAAGCCATTCTGATTACCTATATTATTCTCATAGGCACACCAGGAAGCGGATATGGTATGTTGTCATTTTTTCTTGTTTTGTTGGCATAATGGAACGAAGGTGCAAGAAAGGTACTGCTACCCCGAAGCACATCCCTCTTTGTCATCTATGCCTGCTAATTTAACATTAACGAGTCATTTCCACATGTTAGGCATTGCCTTCTCTTTTTATCTTCTTTAAAAATGCAAGTACTCTTAAGGTATAATACATTAAGTATGGTCCCTAGCACTTCATTCATTCATCCATTCATTCAGTTTAAACACCTGTGTATTGTAGGTTACTTGTTGATAGGGGCAACATACCTGTAAACTTGACAGGTGAGGCCTTGCCCTTAAGTGCTGACATTCTAATGTCAGAGACAGATGACCAATAAACACTCAAACAATGTAAGTAAAATAGTTAACTGATGGGAGGAAGTTATGAGAGAAATAGGTAATGCCATAGATAATACAGTGGGGCTAATGAATGAGAAGGACCACTTTAAGTGAAAGGTACCTCTCAGGAATTGGTATTTGGGAAATCATGTGAAAGGCCTTGAGACTGGCTGCAAAGGAGTGAGGCTGGAGTACAGTGAGCATGGGGTGGTGGTGGTGACAGTGGTGGCACCTAATGGGAACAAAAACCAGATTTCTTAGGGCCTTGTAAATCATGGTAAGGAATTCGGGCTTTATTTTAAGAGCAATGGGAAGCCACCGATGAGATTTCATCAGAGGAGTGGCACAATCCTACTTATGCTTTTAAAAACTCACTCTGGCTGTGGTGTAGAACATATTTGCAGCTAGTTAGTGGTAGGCTGAGATCTGCCCACAGGCATTCTGCTCCAGTGCCCAGGTTCTTCCTTACTGCACCGCACTCTATTTCCTTGCATTTGTGCTTTGTATTCCCTGTGCCTGGAGCAGCCTCCTTCTTCTCTGAGCCACCCATACTCCAGCTGGCAAATTCCTACTTTCTTTTTTAGATTCAAGCTCAGATGCTACCTCCTCTATGAAGAGGATGACTCTATAGTTTATTATCCTCACTAAGATACTTGTGAGTGTGCAAGGGGGCACTATTAAAAACTCTGCTAAATATGTGTAAAATCGACTGTCCCAAACAAACAGGGATGTATGGCTACCTTTGCTTCCAAGTGGCTTTTACTTACTTATTTTGTAGAGACTTTATCATTTATTGTTATTAGGCATAAGAAATTAAATGTGAATAGATGCATAGTGCACAGTAATCCAAAGCAATACAATCAAGTGGTAGGTATTGTTGTCAGTCAGAGTACCAAGAAACAAACAAGCAAAAAAGAACGATAGAACTTGGGGAAATGACCCACAAGATTGAGACTCCTATTGTTCATTTTAACTATACACATGCACACACATACACATGATTATTTCATTCAAAAGTAGACTTTGTATATGTAATTTTTTTTTTTTTTCTTTCTGAGATGGAGTCTCACTCTGTTACCCAGGCTGGAGTGCAATGGCACGATCTCAGCTCACTGCAACTTCAGCCTCCCGGTTCAAACGATTCTCCTGCCTCAGCCTCCCGAGTAGCTGGGATTACAGGTGCCTGCCACCATGCCCAGTGAATTTTTGTATTTTTAGTAGAGATGGGGTTTCGCCATGTTGGCCAGGCCAGTCTTGTACTCCAGACCTCTAATGATCCACCCGCCTTGACCTTCCAAAGTGCTGGGATTACAGGCATGAGCCACTGTGCCAGCCCTTAAATTTTTTTGACAGGGTCTCACTTTGTCACCCAGGCTGGAATGCAGTGGCATGATCTTGGCTCACTGCAGCCTTGACCTTCCAGGCTCAAGAGATCCTTCCACCTCAGCCCCGTGAGTAGGTGGGACCACAGGCGTACGCTACCATGCCTGGGTAATATTTTGTATTTTTTGTAGAGTCGGCGTCTTGCCACGTTGCCCAGGCTTGTCTCAAACTCTTGAGCTCAAGTGATTTGCCCGCCTCAGCCTCCCAAAATGCTGGGATTACAGGTATGAGCCTCCATGCCCAGCCAAAATTGAGTTTTAAAGGCAGTTATCTTAATTTAGTTTTTCATTAGTCCTTTGGGGCACCGTTATTCCCTAGACTTGTGAGATACTGACAGGACCCTCAATAGAAATACCTATGGCTAATATAAAAGTTCTAATGACAGGAACTTATCCCTCAATAATACAAAATAAATATTTAGATGTGTACTTGGTTCATTTCTGAGTAAGATATTATGTGGTAAGCATTGTATTCCAATACTTAGAAATACTTGGAAAAATAGACTAGGGTTTGAGTAGTGGGCTTACATTTGAGTAATGCAGGTGACCACACCAGTCAATTTGTTCCTTATATCTACCTAACTCACTGCCTCTCAAGTGAAATGCAGCTCCTTGACAAACATTTGTAGTATATTTATTAGAATCACCTTTTATGACCTGTATCCTTTGGTAGCCTCTCAGGTCTTTAGGATAAATAATCAGGTCTTACATTTTGTTTATCTCAGTGGATGGTGTAGCAGTTGGCACATATTCACTGACATTCGGGATTTTAGCAATTGAACAAATGAGTGAATGCATCTGTATTGAGAACAAAATGTTAGGAGATACAGGAGCTACAATGATAACTAAGATATAGTTGCAAGTTCTTCCTTGGGTTCTTACTTCTTTTATTTTCAACATTTTCTTTAAAAATTCAAATGCCGCTTGGAGAATTATACACTAATTTATTGTCATGGACATTAGCTGGTGCCACTGAACAAGAAAGATTCCTAGGAAGGAATATAAGAGAAAATAGACCAGAAAATGGCACACTGAGAGGTGATTTGAAGCTTTATGGATTTTTCTCTAACGTCAATGAACATTCTCTTATAAAACATTATTTCATTTTCATTAAAAAAAATCATTCAGGCCGGGCGCGGTGGCTCAAGGCTGTAATCCCAGCACTTTGGGAGGCCGAGACGGGCGGATCACGAGGTCAGGAGATCGAGACCATCCTGGTTAACACGGTGAAACCCCGTCTCTACTAAAAAATACAAAAAACTAGCCGGGCGAAGTGGTGGGCGCCTGTAGTCCCAGCTACTCGGGAGGCTGAGGCAGGAGAATGGCGTAAACCCAGGAGGCGGAGCTTGCAGTGAGCTGAGATCCGGCCACTG
>NW_016820939.1:138703-146054 GCF_001698545.2 Rhinopithecus bieti | reverse complement strand
AAAAAAAAAAAAAAAAAAAAAAAAAAAAAAAAAAAATCATTCATCGATATTGGTGAATTTGAAATTCAAGTCAAGTACATACAAAAACTAAATACCAAGTGATAAAGCAACTCAATTTTACTACTTATGAGTACATTAAATTTTATTGAAATGAGCTGATTTAAAGTATAAGTAAAGTACATTTGATTTGAGTCCTACAGTGTAATTAGGTAAGATAATGCTGCATGATAAGTTGTTATGTATGTAATTTTTGTGTACATAAGTGTACATACACATCATGCCATAGAGATAGACTGTTAGATATGTATGCAAGGTAATAATTTATATATGGCATTTAATTTACAAAATGAATGTTTTAATTATTTTA
This sequence comes from Rhinopithecus bieti, assembly GCF_001698545.2. Classification (NCBI taxonomy): domain Eukaryota; kingdom Metazoa; phylum Chordata; class Mammalia; order Primates; family Cercopithecidae; genus Rhinopithecus; species Rhinopithecus bieti. The sequence goes on along the minus strand of NW_016820939.1, from coordinate 145,687 downwards.
CTACCCTCAAAAGAAGAAGGAAAGCAAAACCAATAAAATTGATAAAAATACATAGAGATATGATAAAGACATATTTTTTCATTTAGAAAATGACACATTTTATAGCCACAGCTGTTCTTTAAAGCCAGTAAAGGGCAGTTTTAACAAAATTTTATTTTACTTCAATAGTTTTTGGAGGACAGATAGTTTTTGGATACCTGAATAAGTTCTTTAGTGGTGATTTCTGAGATTTTGTTGCACCTGTCACCCAAGCAGTGTACGCTGTAGCCAATGTGTAGTCTTTTATCACTCATTCCCTCCCACCCTTCGTCTTCAAGTCCCCAAAGTTCATTGTACCATTCTTATACCTTTGCATCCTCATAGCTTAGCTCCCATATGATATTTGGGTTTCCATTCCTGAGTTACTTCACTTAGAATAGTGGTCTCCAACTCCATCCAGGTTGCTGCAAATGCCATTATTTCATTCCTTTTTATGGCTGAGTAGTATTCCATGGTGTATACTACATTTTCTTTATCCAATTGTTGGCTGATGGGCATTTAGGCTGGTTCCATATTTTTGCAATTGTGAACTGTGCTGCTATAAACATGCATGTGCAAGTGTCTTTTTCACATAGTGAAGGAGAGATATTTCCAATTTGTGAAGACTTCTTGAATATGTCTTCCAAATACTCTGTTGTTACAGTTTTGTGATTAAGTAAGTTGAATTGATCAAGCCTTTAGGGAAGACTGTTAAAAATAAAAGGAGGAGGAACATTTTATAGTAAAATGTTTTGAGTAGTTTGCCGTTGCTGATTTTAGCTTATAATTTATCAGATCTTCTTGATGAATCTGAAGTTATTGCTTTGGTGCATTTCATAACAAATGATTTTGCCATAAATCTTGAATAAATTTTTAATTTTAGTCTCTCTCTAGTTGATGCGTAAAAATGGAACACTTCCTGTGACACTGGAAAAAAAGTACACAGGTTTAGAAAACATGGGTTTAAAGAGGAAATAACATTTTTGATGGTGATTTAGAAATAGCAAACATACACAGAGAGGAAATAACTCTCCAGGTTAAAAAAAAACTCATTTGTTTTTTCTTAGGTACATGCTCTCAATATGCTGTTAAATCAAGTTATTCAACAAGTGTTTATTGACTACTGTGTGCCTTTAAGGTTCATATTATTAATCTCCAGTGACATTTGCCGAGTGTGTACTGGGTGTAGATTACTGTACTAGAGGGAGTTAGCGGTTTGTTTATTTGTAGCAGATGCAGGTGCCGCTGTGTTTTTTGGGGCCTGATGGTTTACTGACATAGGCTGTAGTCTGTTCAGAGAAAAATGTTAGTTCAGGTGGTAACAAGGTCATCTGAAACAAAGGGATAGCTTTGTAACAGAAAAATTTCTACATTTCAGGCCAAATTTTGGAAAAGCTATTTCATCTATTTTTTTCTAAAATTCTCCTGTCTACTTTTTGAATAGCTACAATATCGCTATTAAAGGACAGAGTCTTCAAAGGAGAGAAGAGGAATTTGGGAAAGGTCAGTAAGACCCTCTAGGTGGGGCAGCAGGAGCTGTCTTGAGCATGCTAGAAATCCAGTGGCATCTCGTAAAGTGTGAGTAAGTTCTCAGAGGATCTCTAGATTTGTTTAAATAATCTCAGGAATCATTTGTATGTGGATATTAAACATAACACCTCAAACCAGTCTTGTTTGACTCCATTAGAATGCAGTTTTTGTGGTTAAATGAATTCTGCTGAATTAACTAGACCTTGGACTATAGCTTTTAACATGTTCGATAATAATTTTGAATTATAGGCAGGAAAATTAAAAAAGTAATGCATTTGGAGAATGGTCTATATTTGTGGCAATGAAAAAATCTAGGTTTAAAAAATTCCATCCACACACACAAACTGCCAAGGAGAATCAAAGCAAGTTAAAAAAACAATTAAATGTAAATAAACAATATCATTAATAAAAACTCAGCCACATTTAGTTATTCAAATAATTGATATTGGGCTTTATTTTTTTAAGGGGAATATGAATTTTAATAGAAATCTCTAGAACTTTTAAATTCCACCTTTAAAATAACTTAAAAAATTATGCAAATAGCACACTTTCATTATACAAAATTAACAAATATAAATGTACAAAAGAAGGAAAATTGAAAAAAGAAGCTTTACTAATTCTGTGAGTACCAGGTAACCATTGTTTAAATTTTGATGTATTTATGTACTTATTTCTATGTGTATGTGTAGACAGAAGCAGATAATGCAGGTGTTCTCTTAGAGTATTGAAGAGTAGGGGAGTGGGTGGGCAGTGTAGGTGGCACAGTTCATCCCACACATAACCCACCTATGTGACAATTCCAGCAGCACGTTCTTAAGAGAGAGGCTCTTGAGATGGTGCGGGGAAAGCAATGATTCCACACATGGTCCCAGTGTTCCATGTATCTTCCTTTTGGTTCCAGGGCTGGATGTTTCTAGCAGTCGGGAATGTATTTCTTAAGAAGAATGTGTCTGGTGGTGAATTTATTTTGGAACTCCCTCTGGAGCAAGATTTAGCTGCTTCTGGGCTCTTACATCTGTTGCATACGTAGGAAAGCCAAGGATGCAATTCGAATGAGGAAGGTGCACACTGAGGTAGCTTCATGTACCAGGTCTTACTCCTCTTAAAATATGCCCCAACCCAGTCCTTGTCATCAGTAGCAGGATATTAATCCTCCCTGGCTAATCCCCTACAAGGAATTCTGGGACAGATGATGAGAGATATAGGAAGTATCCTTCCATCCTTTTCCACAAGATCTATGTTTATGAACTAATAACGATAACAGGAACGCAACCATTGAGCATTTACCTCATGTCACGCCCTAGACTCATTAATGCATTCAGTTTTCATGACACCTCTTGAGGGTTCTTATATCAGACTGTTCAGGCTGCCATAGCAAAATACCAGATAGTCAGGAAGCTTATACAACAGAAATGTATTTCTCGCAGTTCTGGAGGCTGGAAGTCCAAAGGGTTGGTGTCTGGTGAGTCCTGTCTCCTTGGCTTGTGGATGACTGCCTTCTTGCTGTGTTCTCACATGGTGTTTTCCCTGTGCATGAGAATACTTGGCATCTCCTCTTATTATAAGGACATCAGTCCCATTAAATTAAGGTCCTGCCCTTATGACCTTATTAACATTAATTATCTCCATAGAGGCCCCATCTCCTAAGGCAGTCATACTGGGAATTTAGGGCTTCAACATATGCATTTTGGGAAGACACAATTCAGTTTATAATAGTGGTACTGTCATCATTCACATTTTACAGAAGAGAAACAGATTTTATTTTACCAAGATCATCCAGCTAGGTGATAAAATTTAAATCCAACTTTGTCTCATCTGGAATGCATATTTTGGACCACCATACTATACTGCCATGAGATGCAATTTAGGTACATAGTTCTCTCTTGAGTTCCAGTCTACTCTATAACTATTGTAAGTTCCTGTAAGATTCTGACATTAGATTGTCCTCTAGTTTTAGTTTTCAAGGTTATTTTGAATTTTTAGCACTTTTCTTGGTCTCCTGAATATTTTTGTGAGAATATGAGAGAAAATATATATTAAATATTTTAGCCCTTTGGGCTAGCTAATTCCGGATATCAACCATATTTTGTAGGGGGAGAAAAAACTGACTCTGTAATGGTATCAAATCTGTAGTTTTTCTTACCAGATTATAGCAGAAATACTTTACCCCAAGTAAAATGCCTGCTTGCTACCTATTTCCTATTGATTGTAGTTCTTTATTGAAGAGAACAAAGCATCAGAGATTCACAATACCCATTTTTCTCAGTTATCAAAAGCTCTATTGTGTAATAATGCTGCCTTACAGTTTTTCATGGGAGAACTCTATTTGCCCTTAAAAGAATTATAATTCTGAAGTCATGAGGCAAAAAACATTGAAAGTTAAGCTGATGTTTCTATGCCTCTTTAGTTTTCTGGTATCACTGACAATATGGATTGAGAATGGACTGTTGCTAGCAAAGTTTCCAGCCCTGAATTGGTATATTCACAGAGCACAGGATCTTTTCAAACACCACATGATGAGTATACAAGGCATTTGCCAGATAAAATACCTTAATGGAAGATTTTTTTTTTTTTTTTGACAGGATCTTGGTCTGTTGCCTGGGCTGGAGTGCAGGGGTGCGATCACAGCTCACTGCAGCCTTGACCTCCAGGGTCAAGCAATCCTTTCACCTCAGCCTCCCTTGAGTAGCTGGGGGTACAGGCATATGCCATGACACCTGGCTAATTTTTTTATTTGTTGTAGAGACAGTGTATCCCTATGTTGTTATCACCAACAAGCCCTTAATAGTGCTCAAAGGGTGGAATACAATGATTGGCTTAGCCTAGGTTATGGACCCCATTCCTGGAGCTGGGGGTAAACCCAGCTGTTCTAGAACGACATGGATATTATATCATGGATGAAGGGTAGAATGGTTGTTAGGATGATTGGCAAAACATCCAATTGTATTCATAAATATCCTTTTTAGGGGAGCTGAACCAAAACTTAAAAGCAAAAGGGATCTGGGGTCTATTTAAGTTCCACTAGATCAGTTAGGAAGTATTAGCCTGCATCAAAGGAAGAAACTAGCACAGACTGGCCAAAATAATAGGAACAGGAAATTTATTCACAAAATTGAGAAGTTCAGCAGCAATGTGGACTTCAGGCATAATTTAATCAATATATGAAGTCATCCAGCAATTATTTTGGCTGTACACTTCTCTATGTGTCTACTTCTACGCTGACTTTCTTTATGGTAATAAAGTGGTAACAACAATTCTAGTTATTGCACCTGTGCATCACACACTTTTGAAAAATAGAAATTGGTGTGCCAGGAATTTCTAGCATAAGGCCTGAGATTTTCTGTTTGACTAGACTAGATCACATGTGCCCCAGTGAGACATGAATAGTGCTCAGAGGGCAAAATGCAATGATTGACTTAGCTGAGGTTATGCACTCCATTCCTGGAGCTGGGAGTAAAGCCAGCTGTTCTAGAACCACATGGATGTTATATCATGGATAAGGGGTAGAAAGGTTGTTAGGATGATTACCAAAATATTCAATTGTATTCATAAATACTGTTTTCAGGGGACCTGAACCAAAACAAAAGCAAAAGGGATTATTTGAAAATAAATTATGTGGGGTCATTTACAAGATGGCCGAATAGGAACAGCTCCAGTCTGCAGCTCCCAGTGAGATTGACACAGAAGATGGGTGATTTCTGCATTTCCAACTGAGGTACCTGGTTCATCTCATTAGGACTGGTTGGACAGCGAGTGCAGCCCACGGAGGGTGAGCTGAAGCAGGGCAGGGCGTTGCCTCACCTGGGAAGCGTAAGGGGTCGAGGGATTATTACCCTTTCCCAGCCAAGGGAAGCCATGACAGACTGTACCTGGAGAAACGGTACACTCCTGACCAAATACTGCACTTTTCCCATGGTCTTAGCAACCGGCGGACCAGGAGATACCCTCCCATGCCTGACTCAGCGAGTCCTATGCACATGGAGGCTTGCTCACTGCTACTGCAGCAGTCTGAGATCAGCCTGTGATGCTGCAGCTTTACATGGGGTGGGACGTCTGCCACTGCGGAGGCTTGAATAGCTCACAGTGTAAATAAAGTGGCCTGGAAGCTCGAACTGGGTGGAGTACACTGCAGCTCAGCAAGGACTACTGCTTCTCTAGAATCTACCTCTGGGGGCAGGACATAGTGGAACAAAAGGCAGCAGAAACTTCTGCAGACTTAAATGTCCCTGTCTGACAACTCTGAAGAGAGCAATGGTTCTCCCAGCATGGCGTTTGATCTCCGAGATTGGACAGACCACCTTTTTAAGCGGGTCCCTGACCCCTGTGTAGCCTGACTAGGAGTAACTTCCCAGTAGGGGCCAACAGACACCTCAAACAGGAGGGTGCCCCTCTGGGATGAAGCTTCCAGAGGAAGGATCAGGCAGCAATATTTGCTGTTCTGCAGCCTCCACTGGTGATGCCCAGGCAAACAGGGTCTGGAGTGGACCTCCAGCAAACTGCAGCAGACCTGCAGCTGAGGGGCCTATTAGAAGGAAAATTAACAAACAGAAAGGAATAGCATCAACATCAACAAAAAGGACATCCACACCAAAACCCCATCTGTAGGTCACCAACGTCAAAGACCAAAGGTAGATAAAACCACAAAGATAGGGAGAAACCAGAGCAGAAAATCTGAAAATTCCAAAAATCAGAGCGCCTCTTCTCCAAAGGATTGCAGCTCCTTGCCAGCAAGGGAACAAAACTGGACAGGGAATGACTTTGATGAGCTGACAGAAGTAGACTTCAGAAGGTTGGTAATAACAAACTTCTCCAAGCTAAAGGAGCATGTTCGATCCCATTGCAAGGAAGCTAAAAGCCTTGAAAAAAGGTTAGACGAATGGCTAACTAGAATAAACAGTGTAGAGAAGACCTTAAATAACCCAATGGAGCTGAAAACCACAGCATGAGAACTTCATAATCCATGCACAAGCTTCAGTAGCCGATTCGATCAAGTGGAAGAAAGGATATCAGTAATTTAAGATCAAATAAATGAAATAAAGCAAGAAGACAAGATTAGAGAAAAAAGAGTAAAAGCCTCCAAGAAATATGGGACTATGTGAAAATACCAAATCTATGTTTGTTTGGTGTACCAGAAAGTGACGGGGAGAATGGAACCAAGTTAGAAAACACTCTTCAGGATATTTTCCAGGAGAACTTCACTAACCTAGCAAGACAGACCAGCATTCAAATTCAGGAAATACAGAGAACACCACAAAGGTGCTCCTTGAGAAGAGCAACCCCAAGACACATAATCATCAGATTCACCAAGGTTGAAATGAAGGGAAAAATGTGAAGGACAGCCAGAGAGAAACGTCGGGTTACCCACAAAGGGAAATCCATCAGACTAACAGCGGATCTCTCAGTAGAAACCGTACAAGCCAGAAGAGAGTGGGGGCT
>NW_016820939.1:136918-138668 GCF_001698545.2 Rhinopithecus bieti | reverse complement strand
AGATAAGCAAATGCTGAGAGATTTTGTCACCACCAGGCCTGCCTTACAAGAGCTCCTGAAGGAAGTACTAAACATGGAAAGGAACAACCGGTACCAGCCACTGCAAAAACATGCCAAATTGTAAAGACCATTGATGCTATGAAGAAACTGCATCAATTAATGGGCAAAATAACCAGCTAATATCATAATGACAGGCTCAAATTCACAAATAACAATATTAACCTTAAATGTAAATGGGCAAAATGCCCAAATTAAAAGACACAGACTGGCAAACTGGATAAAGAGTCAAGACCCATCAATGTGCTGTGTTCAGGAGCCCCATCTCACGTGCAAAGATGCACATAGGCTCAACATAAAGGGATGGAGGAAGATCTACCAAGCAAATGGAAACCAAAAAAAAAAAAAAAAACCACAAACAAAAAACAGGGGTTGCAATCCTAGTCTCTGATAAAACAGACTTTAAATCAACAAAGATCAAAAGAGAAAAAGAAGGCCATTACATAATGGTAAAGGAAACAATTCAACAAGAACAGCTAACTATCCTAAATATATATGCACCCAATACAGGAGCCCAGATTCATAAAGCAAGTCCTTAGAGACCTACAAAGAGACTTAGACTCCCACACAATAATAGTGGGAGACTTTAACACCCCACTGTCAATATTAGATCAGCAAGACAGAAGGTTACAAGGATATCCAGGATTTGAACTCATCTCTGGACCAAGCAGACTTAATAGACATCTACAGAACTCTCCACCCCAAATCAACAGAATATATATTCTTCTCAGCACCACATTGCACTCATTCTGAAATTGACTACAGAATTGGAAGTAAAACAGTCCTCAGCAAATGTAAAAGAACATAAATCACAACAAACTCTCTCTCACAACACAGTGCAATCAAATTAGAACTTGCGATTAAGAAACTTACTAAAAACCACACAACTACATGGAAACTGAACAACCTGCTCCTGACTGACTACAGGGTAAATAACAAAATTAAGGCAGAAATAAAGATGCTCTTTGAAACCAATGAGAACAAAGACTCAGTGTACCTGAATCTCTGGGACACATTTAAAGCAGTTTGTAGAGGAAAATTTATAGCACTAAATGTCACCAAGAGAAAGCAGGAAAGATCTAAAATCAATACCCTAATATCACAATTAAAAGAACTAGAGAAGCAAGAGCAAACATATTCAAAAGCTAGCAGAAGGCAAGAAATAACTATGATCAGAGTAGAACTGAAGGATATAGAGACACAAAAAAACCCTTCCAAAAAATCAATGAATCCAGGAGCTGGTTTTTTGAAAAGATCAGCAAAATAGATAGACTGCTAGCAAGACTAATAAAGAAGAAAGGAGAGAAGAATCAAATAGATGCAATAAAAGATGATAAAGGGGATATCACCACCTACCCCACAGAAATACAAACTACCATCAGAGAATATTATAAACACCTCTACACAAATAAACTAGAAAATCTAGAAGAAATGGATAAATTCCTGGACACATACACCCTCCCAAGACTAAACCAGGAAGAAGTTGAATCTCTGAATAAACCAGTAACGGGCTCTGAAATTGAGGCAATAATTAATAGCCTACCAACCAAAAAAAGTCCAGGACCAGATGGATTCACAGCTGAATTCTACCAGAGGTACAAAGAGGAGCTGGTACCATTCCTTCTGAAACTATTCCAATCAATAGAAAAAGAGGGAATCCTCCCTAACTCATTTTATGAGGCCAACATCATCT